>NC_080038.1:160653785-160870119 GCF_030020395.1 Manis pentadactyla | reverse complement strand
GTCAACGTTCTGTCACTAGGTGCACTTTGATTCCTCTGTGTCCTTCTCAGTCTCAATTCCTTGTGTTTGTTTATGTGAGTTAGCTGTGTGTTTGAGTCTTGAGAGAAGTGGCCTTGGGGGGGAACTTCTCCTGCATAGGTGGCACAAGTCTGCTGGGTTTGGATGGTGTGGTTGGCGGGCAGGTCTCTTGAACATGTGCGGGCCAGGGCCCTCCGGATGCTCCGCCCCTGGGCCGTTCCTGCTGTGGTGGCTGTGTGAGTTGCAGGGCATATCCAAGTCCCCATGCAGGGAGCACACTGGTTTGCCTGTGGGGTCCAAGGCAGATGCATGCCCAATAGTAGGTCCTTTTGCCCATGCCCCGATGTCACCTCGGTGGCCCTGCTTGGTGGCCCATCTCCAGAGAGCATGGCTTGTAGTCACTGGTTAAGGGAACTGCCTTGTGGTGACCCACGAGGCTCTTGTGGCCGGTGGACCATGGTCTTGCTGAGGTGGCAGGCCAGCTAGCATGTGGGGAAACTGTTCCCCTCTGCTGTCAAGGTGTAGGTGGAGTTTCAGTTCATTTAGGCATTTAGATGTGAGGTCTATCTGTAATGGAATAGAAGCTTTGAGAGCTATGTTTCCGTTCGTATGAAAAGAGCGCTGAGCAAAAAGAGTTGGGTGATGGTGGCAGGAATTCTAGGAATATTTATGTCCCCTCACTTATTTATTTTATATTAAGGGAGGTGATTCTGAAGTAACTTTTTACTCACAGATGAAGGTGGTGCATAAGGTCATCCCACGTCAGCCATGGTCTGATGAAGTGGTGTAGTAGAATTAAAGCCTGTACACCTTGGCCTGATACATAGGAGACACACCGTTTGTGCTCTTTGCTGCTCTCCTTTACTAACTTATTACCTTAACTAACTTGATGGTTCAGAGTGTTCCAAGCAACATTTCCAGCAATATCTTTCTAAAATTGCATAGAAACACCCTGCAAAGATATCCCCAGAGGGTAGAGGAAAATTTTATTCTTTCTGGTCATAGTCTGCAAGATGTTTGCCCTATCCTGCGTTCCTTTGTTACTTTTGCATCTCCTGTGATTGTAGACCGATAGGGGCAGTGGTGTACACACACACACACACACACACACACACGCACAGACACACACACATGGCTGAGAGTAAACGGAGACCGCAGTTATAGGAAACTGCAGCCCACACTTAAAAAAGAAACGAGCATAAGTTGTGCTTCTGGTGTTCCCCTCATACGGAGCAGACTTCAAAGTGAAGAGGTGGTTGGACACAGATACCTATGCAGACACCTAAGCACATATATCTATACGTAGGTTCTCTCCATCCATCATCTAAGTGCGTCTCTGTTTACCTACATATCTATGTTTGTCTACTCAAGCTGATTACCAGAGTGTCATTGAGTGGGGTTTTCATCTATAGATACTGATTTCTCACCATTCTGGAAGCAGAAGTCCAAGACGAAGGCAGGTTCAGTTCCTTGTGAGGTCCCTTCTTCTGGCTTGCGTATGGCCACATCCCTGCTGTGTCCTCACAGGGTCTAGGGAGAAAGCTCTGTCCTCTGTTCCTCTTAATAGCACTGATTGCATAATGGCAGCTCCACCCAAACCCTCATGATATCTTCCAAACCCAATTACCTCCAAAGGTCCCACCTCCCAGTACCATGACAGTGGGGGTTAGGTCTTCAACCCTGTCTCAGTTCAAATATGAACTTGTATGTGTGTGTGGTGGCGGCGGGGGGTTAGAGGAGCCTAAGATTGTGAGGTGAGGGACCAAAAATTCAGTTCATAACTCTGTATCTATCTATCATCTATCTGTCTAATCTAACCTCCCTATATCATCTATTCTATCTAGTCTATCATCTGTCATCTATATATATCTTATCTTTCTGCTATCTCTGTCAATCTATTCATCTAATCTATGAATATCTTTCATCTATCTGATACATCTATTTATTTGTAGACATTAATTTTTTATTGAAGGGTAGATGACACAGAGTATTACATTACATTAGTTTCAGGTGTACAACATAGTGATTTAACATTTATATCCATGATAATTCTAGGTACCAACTATCACCATACCAAGTTGTTACAATATTTTGACTATATTCCTTATGCTATACATTACATCCCGGTTACTTATTTATTTTACAACTGAAAGTGTGTACGGTTTTTTTTTTCTTTTGTTTGTGAGGGCATCTCTCATATTTATAGATCAAATGGTTGTTAACAACAATAAAATTCTGTATAGGGGAGTCAATGCTCAATGCACAATCATTAATCCACACCAAGCGTAATTTTTGTCAGTCTCCAATCTTCTTAGGCATAACAAACAAGTTCTTACATGGAGAACAAATTCTTACATAGTGAATAAGTTACATGGTGAACAGTACAAGGGCAGTCATCACAGAAACTTTCAGTTTTGCTCATGCATTATGAACTATAAACAGTCAGTTCAAATATGAATACTCATTTGATTTTTATACTTGATTTATATGTGAATACCACATTTCTCTCTTTATTATTATTTTTTAAAATAAAATGCTGAAGTGGTATGTAGATACAAGATAAAGGTAGAAAACATAGTTTAGTGTTGTAAGAGAGAAAATGTAGATGATCAGGTGTGTGCCTGTAGACTATGTGTTAATCCAAGCTAGACAAGGGCAATAAAACATCCACGTATGCAGATTTCTCTTAGAACAGGGGGGGTGAGGTTCTAAGCCTCACCTCTGTTGATCCCCAATTTCTCACCTAATGACCCCCCTGCAACTGTGCCTGTCTTAGGTTTTTCCTCCCTTGAGGAATCTTACCCGTCTCTGGCTAACCACTCATCTTCTGGAGCCATACAGGGAAATGTAAAACTGGTTTGTGAGAGAGAAGCCTTATTGTTTGAAATGGCTGCTTTTTATTTCTTTGCATATTTATACCCTGTAGATTCTATGCCCAGCATTTGTCTTGAGGAATCTTTAACACTTGGAAGAATTATGATACTCGGTAACTTTGATATGAAGCACGAATTCTATTTAAGGATTGTAATTAGGAATGAAGGAGTAAAGCTATAGAAGTAGTAGGCGGAAGAAAAAATGGGAAGATTGATTATTTCTTTGACATATCTTCTTGTAGAGTAACTTCAGCATGTATAGGTTTTAAGCTACTACTTAAATTGTGCACACACTTTAACATAATAGGAGGATAGTTACATAACCAAAGCATACCTGTAATTGCCAACCACCTAAAATGAAACCAAGAAAACCAGTTCGGCACCTTAGGCATTTGTGAAAACCTATCTAGGATATGGTCGATATTGTCCAACTGAACTTGAACAGTCTGAGAGAAATCAGAAAAATTAAAATAACCCATTCCTGGGGAATGTTCACATCCCTTATGTTCTTTTAACAGTAAATAGTCTGTAGTTGTAAGATTTTGGAGCACTACAATTTGCACTACTAATTCTTGGTTGAGTTCCAACTGTATAGATCCAGTCAAATTTGTTCTTTACTTTTTGCTCAGGCCAGCTTAGATATCTCCTTCTTCATTCCCATGGCAAATCCAGGAACTGGTGGGATGAGTGCATCTAAGCTGTAGCTCCGTTTGGATCTTTTTTGGGGTTTTTTGATGATCATCATCTGGTATGAGTCTTCCAGAGAGTGCTGATGTTGAAAGTTCTTTTCAATATCGAATCTTAGTTCATTTTCGGGTTAGCCCAATTAGGCTTTGATCCTCTGTATAAACACAAACAGATCTTTTGCCTACACTTTTATATGCCCTTTATACCCTTTTGTAGAACTCATTGGATGTTACCACACAGGAACTGCCTGTTTTATTTATTTATTTTTTGGTATCACTAATCTACACTTACATGACGAACGTTATGTTTACCAGGCTCTCCCCTATACCAGGTCCCCCCTATAAACCCCTTTACAGTCACTGTCCATCAGCATAGCAAAATGTTGTAGAATTACTACTTGCCTTCTCTGTGTTGTACCGCACTCCCTTTTCTCCTACACGACCATGCATGCTAATCTTAATACCCCCCTACTTCTCAGCCTCCTTATCCCTCCCTACACACCCATCCTTCCCAGTACCTTCCCCTTTGGTACCTGTTAGTCCATTCTTGAGTTCTGTGATTCTGCTGCTGTTTTGTTCCTTCAGTTTTTCCTTTGTTCTTATATTCCACAGATAAGTGAAATCATTTGATATTTCTCTTTCTCCGCTTTGCTTGTTTCACTGAGCATAATACCCTCCAGCTCCATCCATGTTGCTGCAAATGGTAGGAATTTCCCTTTTCTTATGGCTGAGTAGTAGTTCATTGTATATATGTACCACATCTTCTTTATCCATTCATCTGTCGATGGACATTTAGGTTGCTTCCAATTCTTGGATATTGTAAATAGTGCTGTGATAAACATAGGGGTGCACTGTTCTTTCTCATACTTGATTACTGCATTCTTAGGGTAAATTCCTAGGAGTGCAATTACTGCATCAAATGGTAAGTCTGTTTTGAGCATTTTGATGTACCTCCATACTGCCTTCCACAATGGTTGAACTAACTTACATTCCCACCAGTAGTGTAGGAGGGTTCCCCTTTCTCCACAGCCTCGCCAACATTTGTTGTTGTTTGTCTTTTGGATGGCAGCCGTCTTTACTGGTGTGAGGTGATACCTCATTGTAGTTTTAATTTGCATTTCTCTGATAATTAGTGATGTGGAGCATCTTTTCCTGTGTCTGTTGGCCATCTTTATTTATTTTTTGGAGAATTGTCTGTGCAGTTCCCCTGCCCATTTCTTAATTGGGTTATTTGTTTTTTGTTTGTTGAGGCGTGTGAGCTCTTTATATATTCTGGAAATCAAGCCTTTATCGGATGTGTCATTTTCAAATATATTCTCCCATACTTTAGGGTTCCTTTTTGTTCTATTGATGGTATCTTTTGCCGTTGAGAAGCTTTTCAGCTTAATATAGTCCCACTTATTCATTTTTGCTGTTGTTTTCCTTGCCCGGGGAGATATGTTCAAGAAGAGGTCACTCATGTTTAGGTCTAAGAGGTTCTTGCCTATGTTTTCTTCCAAGAGTTTAATGGTTTCATGACTTACATTCAGGTCTTTGATCCATTTTGAGTTTACTTTTGTATATGGGGTTAGACATTGGTCCAGTTTCATTCTCCTACATAGAGCTGTCCAGTTTTGCCAGCACTATCTGTTGACGAGACTGTCATTTCGCCATTGTATGTCCATGGCTCCTTTATCAAACATTAATTGACCATATATGTCTGGGTTAATGTCTGGATTCTCTAGTCTGTTCCATTGGTCTGTGGCTCTGTTCTTGTGCCAGTACCAAATTGTCTTGATTACTATGGCTTTATAGTAGAGCTTGAAGTTGGGGAGTGAGATCCCCCTACTTTATTCTTCTTTCAAAGTATTGCTTTGACTCTTCGGAGTCTTTGGTGTTTCCATATGAATTTTTGAATTATTTGTTCCATTTCATTGAAGAATGTTGCTGGTAGTTTCATAGGGATTGCATCAAATCTGTATATTGCTTTGGGCAGGATGGCCATTTTGACGTTATTAATTCTAATTAGCCACGAGCATGGGATGAGTTTCCTTCTGTTAGTGTCCCCTTTAATTTCTCTTAAGAGTGACTTGTAGTTTTCAGAGTATATGTCTTTCAATTCCTTGGTTAGGTTTATTCCAATGTATTTTTTTTTGATGCAATTGTGAATGGAGTTGTTTTCCTGATTTCTGTTTCTGTTGGTTCATTGTTAGTGTATAAGAAAGCCACTGATTTCTGTTTGTTGATTTTGTATTCTGCAACTTTGCTGTATTTCAATATCAGTTCTAGTAGTTTTGGTTTGGAGTCTTTAGGGTTTTTTATGTACAATATCATGTCATCTGCAAATAGTGACAGTTTAACTTCTTCTTTACTGATCCGGATTCCTTGTATTTTTTTATTTTGTCTGATTGCCGTGGCTAGGACCTCCAGAAATATGTTAAATAACAGTGGAGAGAGTGGGCATCCCTGTCTAGTTCCCGATCTCAGAGAAAATGCTGTCAGCTTCTCGCTGTTCAAAATAATGTTGGCTTTGGGTTTATCATAGATGGCCTTTATTATGTTGAGGTACTTGCCCTCTATTCCCATTTTGCTGAGAGTTTTTATCATGAATGGATGTTGAACTTTGTCAAATGATTTTTCAGCATCTATGGAGATGATCATGTGGATTTTGTCTTTCTTTTTGTTTATATGGTGGATGATGTTGATTTACTTTCGAATGTTGTACCATCCTTGCATCCCTGGGATGAATCCCTCTTAGTCATGGTGTATGATGCTTTTGATGTATTTTTGAATTCAGTTTGCTAATATTTTGTTGAGTATTTTTGCATCTATGTTCATCAGGGCTATTGGTCTGTAGTTTTCTTTTTTGGTGGGGTCCTGGCCTGGTTTTGGTATTAGGGTGATGCTAGCTTCATAGAATGAGTTCGGCAGTATGCCCTCCTTCTCTATTTTTTGGAAAACTCTAAGGAGAATGGGTTTTATGTTGTCCCTGTATGTCTGATAAAATTCCAAGGTAAATCCATCTGGCCCGGGGGTTTTGTTCTTTGGTAGTTTTTTGATTACCGCTTCAATTTCGTTGCTGGTAATTGCTCTGTTTAGATTTTCTGTTTCTTTCTGGGTCAGTCTTAGAAGGTTGTATTTTTCTAGGAAGTTGTCCATTCCTCCTAGGTTTCCCAGCTTGTTAGCATATAGGTTTTCATAGTATTCTCTAATAATTCTTTGTATTTCTGTGGGGTATGTCGTTATTTTTCCTTTCTCGTTTCTGATACTGTTGATTTGTGTTGACTCTCTTTTCTTCTTAATAAGTCTGGCTAGAGGCTTATTTATTTTGTTTATTTTCTCGAAGAACCAGCTCTTGGTTTCATTGATTTTAGCTATTGTTTTATTCTTCTCAATTTTATTTATTTCTTCTCTGATCTTTATTATGTCCCTCCTTCTGCTGACCTTAGGCCTCTTTTCTTCTTCTTTTTCCAATTTCGATAATTGTGACTTTAGACCATTCATTTGGGATTGTTCTTCCTTTTTAAAATATTCTTGAATTGCTATATTCTTTCCTCTTAAGACTGCTTTTGCTGTGTCCCACAGAAGTTGGGGCTTACAGTTGTTGTCATTTGTTTCCATATAATGCTGCGTCTTCATTTTGATTTGGTCATTGATCCATTGACTATTTAGGAGCGCGTTGTTAAGCCTCCATATGTTTGTGAGCCTCTGCTTTCTTTGTACAGTTTATTTCTAGTTTTATGCCTTTGTGGTCTGAAAAGGTGGTTATTAGGATTTCGATCATTTGGAATTTTCTGCAGCTCTTTTTGTGGCCTAGTATGCGGTCTATTCTGGAGAATGTTCCATGTTCACTTGAGAAGAATGTATATCCTGTTGATTTTGGATGTACAGTTCGACAGATGTCTATTAGGTCCATCTGCTCTACTGTGTTGTTCAGTGCTTCCGTGTCCTTAGTTATTTTCTGCCCGGTGGATCTATCCTTTGGGGTGAGTGGTGTGTTGAAGTCTCCTAGAATGAATGCATTGCAGTCTATTTCCCCCTTTAGTTCTGTTAGCATTTGTTTCACATATGCTAGTGCTCCTGTGTTTGGTGCATATATATTTAGAATGGTTATATCCTCTTGTTGGACTGAGCCCTTTATCATTATGTAGTGTCCTTCTTTATCTCTTGTTACTTTCTTTGTTTTGAAGTCTATTTTGTATGATATTAGTACTGCAACCGCTGCTTTCTTCTCACTGTTTCGTTGAAATATGTTTTTCTATCCCATGACTTTTAGTCTCTACATGTCTTTGGGTTCGAGGTGAGTTTCTTGTAAGCAGCATATAGATGGGTCTTGCTTTTTTATCCATTCTATTACTCTGTGTCTTTTGATTGGTGCATTCAGACCTTTATCATTTAGGTTGACTATTGAAAGATATATACTTATGGCCATTGCAGGATTTAAATTCGTGGTTACCAAAGGTTCAAGTTTAGCCTCTTTAGTATCTTACTGCCTAACTTAGCTTGCTTATTGAGCTGTTATATACATTTTTTGCAGATTCTTTTCTTCGCTCCCTTCTTATTCCTCCTCCTCGATTCTTCATACGTTGGATGTTTTGTGCTGTGGTCTTTCTTGGAGTGCTCCTATCTAGAGAAGTCCGTGTAAGATGTTCTGTACAGGTGGTTTGTGGGAAGCAAATTCCCTCAGCTTTTGTTTGTCTGGGAATTGTTTAATCCACTGTCATATTTGAATGATAGTCATGCTAAATACAGTATCCTTGGTTCATGGCCCTTCTGTTTCATTGTATTAAATATATCATGCAATTCTCTTCTGGCCTGTAGAGTTTCTGTCGAGAAGTCTGATGTTAGCCTAGTGGGTTTTTCTTTATAGGTGACCTTTTTCTCTCTAGCTGCCTTTAAAACTCTTTCCTTGTCCTTGATCTTTGCCAATTTAATTATTATGTGTATTGGTGTTGTCCTCCTTGGATCCTTTCTGTTGTGGGTTCTGTGTATTTCCATGTTCACTTCAATTATTTCCTCCCCCAGTTTTGGGAAGTTTTCAGCAATTATTTCTTCTACAATACTTTCCATGTCTTTACCTCTCTCTTCTTCTTCTGGAACCCCTATAATACGGATATTGTTCCTCTTGGATTGTTCACACAGTCCTCTTAATATTGTTTCATTCCTGGAGATCTTTTTATCTCTCTCTATGTCAGCTTCTATGCATTCCTCTTCTCTGGTTTCAATTCCATCAATGGCCTCTTGCATCCTATCCATTCTGCTTATAAACCCTTCCAGAGTTTTTTCATTTCTGTGATCTCCTTTCTGGCATCTGTGATCACCCTCTGGACTTCATCCCATATCTATTGCATATTTCTCTGCATCTCTGACAGCATTTTTATGATTATATTTTGAATTCTTTGTCAGGACGTCTGGTTAGGTCTGTCTCCTTCTCTGGTGTTGCCTCTGTGATCTCTCTCTGCCTGTAGCTTTGTCGTTTCATGGTGATAGGAATAGTTTGCAGAGCTGGGATGAGTGACGGCTGGAAAGACTTCCCTTCTTGTTGGTTTGTGGCCCTCCTCTCCTGGGAGAACAGTGACTTCTAGTGGCTTGTGCTGGGCAGCTACGTGCAGACACGGTTTCTGCTTCCTGCCCTTCTGCTAAGGATTTCATCTCAGCTTTTGCTGTGGGCACGGCCTGGCTCGGGCACCTGCTCCAAAGTGGTTGAGTCGCGTTTGAGGGGGGCTACTGGCAGGCTATTTATCTCCATAAGGTGCCTCCCTGCTCCCTGCAGCCCATTGGTTAGGGTGCCCAGAGATCCCTGGATTCCCTACCTCTGGATTAAGTATCCCACCCTGCCACCTTAACACTTCCAAAAAGTACCCGCCAAAACAAAACAATGACCACAAATAAAAAAGAAAAAAAGAAAAAATAAAAGGTGGCCGCTCATTTTTCTTTATTCTTGGGCGCCAGCCTCAGGCATCTGCTCACCGGTCTTGCTGCCATGTTTCCCTAGGATTGGGGTCCCTATCCCTTTAAGACTTCCAAAAAGCACTCGCCAAATAAAACAGCAAAAAAAAAAAAAAAATGGTCGCTCGCTTTTCTGGTGTTCTCCGGCACCAGGCCTCTGGTGCCCGCTCACTGTTCTTGCTGCCCAGTTTCCCTAGTACTGGGGTCCCTATCCCTTTTAGACTTCCAAAATGCGCTCACCAAAACAAAGCAGAAAAAAAAAAATGAGCGCTCGCTTTTCTGGTGTCCTCCAGAGCCAGGCCTCTGTTGCCCGCTCACTGTTCTTGCTGCCTTGTTTTCCTTGTATCCAGGGTCCCCTGAGTACACACTGTGTCTGCACTCTGGGAAGAATGGCTGGGGCTAGGTGTTCGGCAATCCTGGGCTCCGTCTCCCTCCCTCTCTGCCTATCCTTATCCCGCTGGGAACTGGGGTGATGGGTGCACGGCTCCCGCCAAGCCGGAGCCTGTATCTTACCCCCTTCATGACGTGCTAGGTTCTCTCAGGTGCGGATGTGGTCTGGATATTGTCCTGTGTCCTCTGTTCTTTATTCTAGGAAGGGTTGTCTTTGTTATATTTTCATAGATATATGTGGTTTTGAGAGGAGATTTCCGCTGCTCTACTCACGAGGCCATCTTCCAATCCCTCCTCCTGGTATATACTTCTTGATATCACATTTATATCTACCCACTTGATCTTACATTTCAAAATTCTCTTCTGAGCAGACCATTGATATAGGGCTAGTAACATGACTCTATATCATGTAGGCCTGGTTTTAAAAATATTAATGATTATGAGATATTCCTATCAACAATTACTAAAAGAAACAATCAATATTGCCACCTTTACTGGGCAACCTGCATAGAATTAATACTTCTAGGTCTGCCTTTAGATGGACTAATACACTCCATTAAATTACATCTATACCTATAAAAGAGGAGAGAAAAGAGTGATAGAAATTTTAATGCCTTAACATTTTAATAGCTTCCTATAGAAGAAACCATTGTTTTATAGTCCTAAAAATCTATCAAATACTGAAGTAAAAAAGTTTGACAAAAGTCAGATCCACAATAAATAGCTACTCCGAAAATGACATATTCATCTTATATGGCTTTCCAATTTTTTAAAAAACATTATGAAAACATGGAATTCTTTTAAATGAAAAAAATTAAAAACATGAAAGTAAAGAACACACTTGTGATACCACAGGCCCTTTAAGAAGATTCCAGAAAGAAATGGCCTGTGCCTCTAGCTCCTGGTGAGGATGCCACCCCCCAGTGACTCAGTGGCCAGGAAGACTATACACTGAACCCCAGAGCCAAGGGTAAATCCCATTGCTCCACTGCCGACACTCCATACTGTCAAACTTTTATTTAATGTCCAGCCCAATACTGACATGAGACACTTCTATTTTTCATCCAGTGAGCAAACAAATACAAGTATTTTAACAAGAGAAAACAAAAAGAGCCAAATTTGGCTCTTATTCCTCATTAAAACTTATAGAGTGTCAAGCTCCAAACCCCAAGGAAGATGCTGAGGCCGTATCGGGAGACTTAACCACCCGGGAAAGGCAGGGAGAGGTGGAGAGAAGCATAGAGCGATCGCCCATGATCGTCTCTGACATTTTACAGGTCTCACTGTGGGGATCCCGGGCTGCGGCAGGAGTTTGCTTCATGTGCTCGAGGCCACGTCTGTCACCCTTCAGCCCCACTGCTGCAACCCAAGGCCCGCGATCTTGGCTGTGTTCATGCCAGGAGGGTTGACGTGGGTCCTGTCTGCGCAGCAGACCTGGGGAAACATTGCAGACTCAACACTAACAGAACAAAAATGCCCTAACTCATTTACTTTTCACTCCGACCCATTGTATGGGCGTCTCCATCCTCATTTTGTACATGAGGAAATTGAGGTTTAGAGAGATTACAGAGGTTGGAAGTGATTACAACCATTAAAAGATGTCTCAGGATGCAATCATGGGACTCCTGTCCAGGGTGAGGGTAGAAATGGCAAAAGCACCCACTTTAAAAAGACGTGTGTTTCCTACATTTTCTAGTTGCTCCTGAGTAGCAAGGGGAAAGAAACCTCGAGGAAGTGTGAGGTAGTGGATGGAGGCAGAGTGGCCTTGGGGACGCCAGGTGTATGGGAGTTGCCATCAGTCCTCACAGCATTCCTGGGAGGCATCGGCATCGTCCCCATTTGCTCACAAGGGGCTAAGGCTACTGCTCCACATGGGCCCCAGGCCACATAGGCAGGAAATGGAGTTGCTGAAAGGGGAGACCTGCCCACTCTCATCAGCTGCCCCTGAACTCTCCCTCTGCTGGGATATGCCCCAAGCTGCACTGTGTGCCTATTATTTACTTAATGCTCACGCAGCCGCCTACGTGGTGTTTCACTGTGCATTTACAATCACCTAGTGTTAGAGCTTTGAGAATGTCGCATGAAATGCAGTCTCTTTAGTTTTCAGTCCTTGCATTGTTTCCAAGTTTTGGGCATTCTGAGAACAGTCAGGCAGGGGACACATTGTCCATTTTTACAATATTTCATCTCTGGGTCTGAAAAACCTAGAGATCAGAAGAGGGGAAAAAGTCATAAAATATGCGGAGAAGATTAAAGTTGTCTGTTTTCTAAAAGAATTAAAAATGGAGAAAAGTTATTTCTCTATTCATTCAACTAGCCTAAGTAACAAGCAACACCTCAGGTCACCTCTTAACATCACTCCACATGACAGCAAGCAGCCTCCTCGACCATTACTCATTTGAGGCTGACACTGAGTTTATTCTAAGTATCACTTAATTTCTTCATCCCACCATCATAGAATTATGTGTTTACACCTTTTATGACTTTATGTTCTTGAAATTAGCTGTGAATCAGGAAAATGCTTGCCTGGAGCTGCTGCATTTCTTGATATTATAAAGTGAGAGTCACATGTGTAATACACATGTCTGAGTTGTGATGTTCTGTGAAAGTTTGCAAATAGGTCCTTTGGAACAAAAGGGAAAATGTTGGATTTTCCTTTTGTGGGGCAAGTTAATGCTCAGAGAAATGTTGGGAGCTGGGCTCTGAACTCTGCCTCTGCTCCTCAAGGTGGCATTCTGAGTCCTGCTCTTGTGGAGGGTGAGGAGGTGAGCAGGGACCTGGGAGATCCCTGGCTGACGGGCAGGACTCTGGGTCCTGTGGGAGGTGGGGGTATGACTGCCTAACAATTCATTAATCTGTCCATCTGTTTTAGGCAGTGTTCTGAGTTTGTGTTACATTTAACAGTTTAAAAATTAGGTTGGCTTTAAAGAGGCTTACTGTATACAAGGCAGGGTTCCAAGCTCCACAGGTTTATGATCCTTTGTGTATGTTTCATTCAGAGTCGAATCTTCAGCACCTAGAAAAGTTCCTGGCTTCTAGTAGGGACTTGATAAACATTTTTTTAGAAAGATTACAACAGATGAAAAAGTCATGAATTCACTCATTCCTTCATTGAGATGGGATATGTGGTAAAATAGGGATGCCAGCAAGGATTTAGTTTCATTTGGAGGGTCTGGGTTGGAGCCTAGGAATCAGAATTGCTTTTAACTTTTTATCATAAATATTTCCAAACACACAGGAAAATAGAGTATAATGACTGCCTATATATCCATTACCTAGATTAATAGTTATTATCAGTTTTGCCATGTTTACATCATCAATTTTTTTAGCCAAAATATTTTAAATAAGTTAAATGGACATCATGAAAATCAGAACATTTTCCTTCTTAAAATCAATACCATTGTATAGCTAACATAAGTAATGGTAGTTTTCTATTATCATCATCTAATAACTGATCCATATTCAAAATTTTCCAAAAGCTCCAAAAATTGTATGTTACCCCCGTTTTTGTCCTACCAGGATCCACTCTCCACTGTATTTGGTTGCCACATCTCTTAAGTCACTTATAATCTAGAATGGTGCTCCCCTGCCCCTTTCTCTAGCATGACATTAACTTGGTGAAGAGACAAGGCCAGATGTCCCTCAGAATGGCCTAGTTTCTGAATTTGTCCAGCTTCTGAATTTTTGGTGGCATTTACCTTATTTCACTTACCCATGAATTCTCTGTAACTGGAATGTGGATATAGAGGCTGAATTACATTCAGGTTAAACATTTCAGGCAAGACATCATCATTGATGCTGTATGATATTACTTTACCTCATGAGGTACATCTAACTGACTCTTTATCAGTAGTAAAGACAGCCTCATCTCTCCTTCATAAAGTTCTATTTCTTTTTTTAAACCATAAAATAATCTGTGGAGTCAGTATTGAGCAGTACTAGGGGATCCAGCTCTCCATAAATGTATCACCTAATTAATGGCTTAATCATCCATTGATGATTCTTGCCTCCATCAGTGACTTCACCAGGGGTTGCAAAATGTTGATTTCTCTATTTTTATTATTCCTTTTATGTTTATTAGTTGGCCATCTTTGTCAGAGAGAAAGAGCGAGGGTGAGATTCATCTAATCAACTGCTTCTTCTGGAAAGGCAAGGTAAATAGTTATGTATTTGGATTGTCCCTTTAATAGTAAGGAGTAGACCTCTAATATTTTTGCCTGTTTTATCTTTGTTTTTCTCTTTTCTGAGTATCATTTTATAGACTTACAGGTTTGCATACAGTCAGTGGATTTCATTCATTTTGAAGTTGCAATTTCCCATCTTTGGCCAATAAGAGCCCCTTCAAACTGCCTATTTTCCTGGCACAGGAAGGTGTCCCCAGCTCACCAAATGCACTCCCTCTCCCAGACCCAGAACCAGCCACATCTCTAAAGAGACCTGTTTCCTTTCATGGGGAAACTAGTTAAAGACAAAACTCTGGCTGCTGAGGGTGCTCACTGCCACTGGGTCATCAATGCTTCTAGGCTCTTCAATGGTCAAAAATAGGGAAAATACAAAGGTATATATTTTTAAATTATTGTTCATATTGAAATTTCCTATACAAATGTAACAATACTGAAGTTCTACTTTAACTTAAATTGTTATACTTACATTGCTTTTCTCTTACACAGAAAACATTTGCTAATATTAACATATATATTTCTGAATCTTTTAATACATATATTAGTTCTAAAATAACAATATCAGTATTATTGCTTTTAACTCCTGAGTTAAACTTTACATTTCTTTTATCCTGAGAACACATCCCACTAAGCAGGTTAAGTATTTGCCTTAAAGCATTGCAACAATTATTTTCTTGATCTGTTACCAATTAGGGATGTAAGTGCACTTACTTTCAATTTTAGGAACTCTTGTTTTAAATATTTAAGGATTTACTTGGTCAAAAAATCAACATTAAATAAAAACACATGAGTCTTGCTTCCATCTCTGTCAACTCTATCTTCTGATTAAAAAAAAAATGTGTGCATTTGAACTTTTTGTCTTGCCCTTGTTCTTTCCCCCCTTCTCTTCTGGAAATGTGTTGTTGTAGAGCTCCTAAGGAGGTCTGAGTGAGGTAGGTGGCTGTGGAGGTTGTGTAGGGATGCTGTGATGACTGAAGCAGGGTCCAGAGCCCAGGCAGGATGAAGAGGGCAGCCTCAGTATGTGGTGGCCTGGCCTGGTATCGGTAGTCCGAGCCTGATCAGGGTTTGGAAGGAATATAGAGGGGGGCTACATTGGAGCCCCAGCAAGGTGTGGGCTTCCACACAGTGTTTCCAACTGATGCAGGTAGCAGAGTACAGGTGGAGGGAGGAGAGTGTCTGCGGTGGGGAAATGGGCAGAGACAGCTGGGGAGCTTGTGTACACACAGGTGGAGCACAGTCTACAAAATATATCTATGCACATAGAAATAAATATATATGTGTCTGTGTACACACAGACATGTACATGTATTCCTCTGTACCCAGCACTGTCTGATAACTCAGGGTAACATTTTAAGTTTTAGATTTTTCTGTGAGGATATATATACAAATTTTTAATAGTAAAAACGTACACAAACCAAAAGGACTGGACTGGGTTAGGCAAACACATTCTTCCCATTTTCTGCCTGAAACCTGGAAGGAGGGGCAAGTCCCCTGTGTGCACTGCAGCCACTCACATTTCCACCCCTCCAACCATTTCTCCTATTTCATCCCAAGTATATTCAGACGCCTTTTAACCAGGCTCTCTGCACTCACACCTGGCGTCTCTCTGCCATAAGCCAGTGAGCTTCCACAATTCACAGCTCTGCCCGTCTCCTCTTGCTGGTGCCCATTAATGCATGAAGGCCACTTCCTGGCTGACCTTTTCCATCTTCTCCAGTCTCATCATTTATCACTTCCTTTTTCCACACTTTCAACATTCACCCTTTGCTCTAGCCCTACTTACAGGCATGCGCTTCTCCCACACAACATGCTATTTGATGTTTGGAGTTGTGTACTTAGTTGCTTCTGTGTGGTTTGTCTCCTTCCACTAGAATATGGGTTGAGGCAAGTGGAGGCCTTGTCTGTTCTGTATACAGCAGCATTCCCAGAATTTTGAATGATTTCTGGCACTTAAAAGACACGTTTATAGTATTTGTTGTATAGATGATGGGATGAACTCTCCAGTACCTTTGCACATGCTGTTCCTTATATTTAAACTGTCTTCCTTCTCCCAATGCCCTTCATGAGTTAAATACTATTTATCCTGTAAAACTTGGTTAAAATATCAATTATTCCATGGAGATATTGCTACCAAAGTTGTCAGGAAATTGTTTACCATTGCATATGCAGGTGGGTTTATACAATAAAGCCTCACGTTAGCAAATGCTTATCACAGAATAAGAAACTTCATTTGACTTGTGAATGCTATATTGTTTCAAATCTGTTACTTTATAAATAAATGTTATACTTCTGCATTTTACATTAGCTAACATACCTTGGTTGCATCTGAAGAAATATGAAATTTAAAGAAATGACAAGCACTTCAACTGAACAAAAAATCAATCCCACGGGATATCTCAAATGGCAGTTCATACTGAGTCACTTGATTGATGTGACTCTGCCTATTTCCCTTCAAGTGCTATAAACAGATATTTATCCAGTCCACATCCAGCACATTAATTCGTGGAAAGGTACAATTATTTCTGCAAGTAAACCTGCCAAATGTTAGAAATGAGTTAGGAGGCAGCAACATGGAGATTGAGTTCTGAAAGTTTTAGGATGGAAAAATTTGGTAAAGAAAACAGCAGAGAGAAAGAGAGAAGGAGCATTAAAAAATCTTCAACCCAAATCATGATAGGCTCAGGGTTGGGGAGAAAAGCTGGGTTTTGCATTTTTCTGATAGCTGCTGGTTCTGATGCTGTCATTTGCATATCAGCTCACTTTTCCATTAGATCTCAGGTCCCTGACAGGTCAGCACTGACGGTACAGGAGATGCAGCTGAACAAATATCCATTTTTTAAACAAGGTAAAAGAAATGTTTTAAACTGAAACTGCTGCCACTAATATCTAGCTGTGTTTCTACCAATCTGTGTTCTTACATCTTAATGCTTTCCTGTATTAATAGCCTTTCCTGAAATCCCCTGATGAGCTCTGTTTGGTTAATTCATTCTCCTTGGCCATCAGTGATCTAGAGAATTCCTGAAAGGTCATCTTGCCATTCAACAATGCTGTGACACAGACTGGTGCAGCGTCATTTGATGAATAGGAAGAGTCTTAGCCTCCGCTGGTAGTACAGGTAAGGCTGCAGTGAAACCACCATTTGCAGATGAGGCATATTTTTGCCTCTGGGAAAATGCAGGCATCAGCTGTCAGTTCATTTTGAGTTTACAAAATGAGCTAATTTTCAGGAAATTGTTTTATACCCTTCAGAAATGATCACAAAGGTGTTATCTTTGTCTCTTACATACTCAGGAAGACTTGTAAATGTCTTCCCCATCTAATCTTGTCCAGTTATGTCTCTTTATGATAACCAGTTGGAAGGAAAAGTATTGCCCATCAGCACTTAGTGCTGAAATATGACTAAGCAAATTATCCTCATTTGAATGATTCATTTCCAAGTGTCCTCAATTCGTTTGAGTGATATTACATCATATGTGCACAACTGCAGGGTTAACTAGGTATTATTTATTAAGCATTTATTATGTACCATGCCCAGGACTAAACATTTTACATTCATTGACTCATTTAAGCCTCATAAATACAATTTGAGGTAAATACTATTATTATCTCACTTTATGGATATTCAAGAACAATATTTAGTAGAAGAATTAAAACACAAATTTGTCTTACTCCAGACAGACTTATAACTTCTGTAGAATGATTCTAGGAGTGGCTAAGACTACAGATTCTAGGTCATCTCAACCACTGTAATGATGGGGTCCAGGATATGCTACCCCAAACTATGGTAACTTGGCATGTTGAATATTTTAAAATGAAGGAGTTTGGTAAAATCAAAGAGGCAGGAAGTTCACTCTGACCTTCTCCCTGTCCTTATATCCTGAAACAGATCATATATTCCTTATGACACGTGCCCTCCCTATACGCAGAGGAAAGGAGAATCCTTGTGTTTGAAGACTTAGGGACACAAAGAAGAATCCTAATGAGCAGGCCTTGATAAGTTTCCCGTATTTATTACAGTACCTCATACTCATTAACCTGTACTATTTTTCCACAACTGTCCACTCATTATCAAACCCAGCACAAAAATGCTCATGGCCAACTGTTTCTGTTGGTCATCCCTTCCCTGTGAAGTCTCGCATATCACACAAAACTTATAAATAAGTGGGTGTACTTTTCTCTGTTTAGTCTGTCTGTCAGTTTAGTTTTCAGACCCAGAAATCCTAAGGTGGTCAAGAATAATGCCCCACCTCCTGCTGTGGTCCTAGTTGATGCTAAGCACAGCACTCTACAGTGGACATCATACTATCATTTATATAAGGAAACTGAAGCTCCAAGCATTTACATGACTGGCCTAAGTTAGGGCTGTTAAATGGGGTGAAAACCCAGGATATAGTTCAGATGATAGCAAAAAATATTTTAATATAGGTATGTCCAAAATATAATTCCTTCTCTGAAATTCAAATTTAACTTGTGTTTGTATGGCAACTTTAGGCTGAAGTACCAGTTCTGGTGTAACACGAGCTTCTCCTCAGAGCCCAGGGCTCTTTCCACTACTCCATGGGAGGGGTCTACACTCCCAACCCAGAGCTGCAAATGGACAGGTATAGAAACTGCCTCAGTCAGAACATCACATAGCCGTGGAAGCTAACATTTGGCAAAACAGCCACATCAGCTTTGTGGTTGGAATCTAATGCATACACCTTGGGGTCTAACATTACAACTTTTTTTAATAAGTCAACTTAGCTTTTGTTGTAAATCCTGCTTCTCCTGGGATAGTGAAAATACAGCTTTCTGACCCTCTCCCTGGATGTGCCAACATGAACACAGAAATACAATAGAAAGTGTATATTCGTCTGGGCCTCATTCCTGACACTGGTTCCTAAAGACCTGGGAATTTCCTGGGTAATAGCAGCATCTTTTATTGTAAGTAGGTGGTTCTGGGTGGGCTCTGCTTGGGTGCCTGAAAGGCAGAAAGCCCAAGTCATGACTAGAAGCTTGGAATTTTCAGCCTCACCCCTCCATTCTCCAGAGAAAGGGGAGCGGATAAAAACAGAGTTAATAATAGGTCATACCTGTGTCTCAACAATTGGAGTTTGGAGAGATTCAAGGTTGGTAAACACATCCATGTGGTGTACTGGGAGGGTGATGAGTCTCAACCCCACAGGGAGGAATGAAGCCTTCTGCTGGCTCAAGGGAGATCCCTCACAGTAACAAAAAAGTGTTAGAAACCATTTCTCACATGCCGTAGACCTTCTGTAACCTCCATTGATAATGGCACCAGCTTCACTGGGCAAATCGTACAAGTCTTAATGAAAGGTAATGGATGTACCCCAGTTCGCTAATGCATTCATCTACTGAAGCACATCCTGATTTCCTTAGGCTTTTAGCCATTATGAATAGAGGTACTGTGTAAAATTGCATGGTGAATTTTGTTGAGAAACAGTTTTTCAAAGCAGTTGTCTAAATAACAGCGACGTAATTCTTGGATCCTAAAGTGAGACTTATCTTTTCAATGGTAAGATAGTTTTTAATGGTTCTTTTTTGTTTTATGGATTTTTGTGTATCTTGAGTACAAATACTTTATAAAATATGTATTTGCCAACATTTTCTCCCAGTGTGTAATTTGTGTTTGGGTTCTTTGAACAAGATTTTATAGAGTAGAAATCTTAATTCTATAAATCCCACATGATGTATCCTTTTTCTTTTTTGTATAGGATTTTGGTGTTGGTGGTTCAAAGTCATCAGCAAGAGTGTATAGATTTTCTTTCTTTTACATAGAATTTTTATAATTTTACACCTAAAAATTGTCTATGGAGAATGTTGAGTGAATTTTTGTGTAAGTTGTAAAGCTTGTGCGTACCTTCTTTGCATTCTGTATGTTCTCCAACAAATTATACAAGACATGGGAAATTCCTGCAAATTGGGGTTTGATTTTCCAAAATTTTGTGATTCATCAATCGAGCCACGAGGGGGCGCCACCTTCCTCGAGCTGTGAGCCCTCGTCCCATATCACATAAAACTTAGAAATAAGTGGGTGTTCTCCGCCCACCGTGGCCCTCAGGCGACACCTTTTCCCTGTCTGTGGACCTGCGTGGCGCATGCGCGGTCAGGCCCCAGGACATCCTTCTGGCTCTGGCGGCAGCAGGGATTCCTCAGGCTCCCGTGCTGCACCGTCCAGGACACTGCCGTCCGCGGCCGCCATGAAAGCTCGGTTTTCTGAGGAGCCACGGGACGGAAAGGTGAGGAGAGGCTCCCCGTGTGTCGCCTGCAGAGCGCTCCCCTTCACGGGCCTGCGGAGGAAGGCCTGCGGCAGGGAAAGGGGTCTCAGTTGAATTTGGGGTAGCAGCTGATGCGACGGGTGGAGTTGAGGGGGCGGGTGGGTCCAGGACACAGCTGAGTCCGTGCCGGGGCGAGTGAGCGGCGCCCAGCATGTCCCCAGGAGCCCTTGCAGTGGGTGGATTGGCCGCACCTGTGGGAGGCACTCCAGGCTCCAGGCGTCTTTCCTGACAAGGCTCTGAGACGGTAATGGGGCAGAGGGGACTTGGTTGCTGAATGGCCTGCTTTCCTGGGGTTCAGGTCTTGCGGTGTGCTGAGCACACAGGGTGGGTTCCTGAGAAAAGTCCCCTGTGTGGGGTCCGCCTGGGAGGCTCTCCCCAGTCTCAGCACGGCACTGACACAGCCCAGCTTCACGAGGGCTGCTCCCCATCTGTGGCCTGTGACCGGACCTCGTGCGCTGCCTCCAGGGGAAGAGCCGGATTGGTGAAGCAGAGGGCGCCCCGTGTTCTGTTACCACACCCACTTCTGCTTGGGCGCCACACAGGGTCTCGTTTGCTGCAGCACTGCATTGTAATGGGATGAAAGGGCACCATGCTCCTGCTCTGCTTTCCCAGGACGGTTGTAGGGATGGGATCCCGTGCAGTTCCACCAAGCCTGCAGGGTGTTTGCTTAGTTTCTGTGAGAAGTGCGATGGAATTTTGGTGAGGGTCGCAGGGGTTGTGCACATTGCTGTGTGTGGAGGGACTTGTAACAACCTAACTCTTCCCGTCCACGTCTGCAGGGTCCACAATTTTCAGGTCTCCCACCTCCTCAGTTAAGTTTGTTCTTAGGTACCTGTAACTTCTGGAGAAAATTCCTGAACTAAATACCTTTGAGCCGAAATCAGTCAAAGGGAGAAATAAAGTGGGAGAAACTCGTTTGTTACTTACTAGTAGTCATCCACTTCAGCTTGCCCGTGTCTGTCACAACCAGGCTTCAGAAGAAGGGGCCCCACCGAACTTCTCCAGTGCAAATATGCCATCTCTCGCCCTCGTAATTACCTGTTGATAGAGAGATGGACTATTTCTCTCCACTTCTTGGAAGCACCTACTGATGTGGAGATGCACGAAGGCTAGGTGAGATACTTTGGAAATACTACAGTTTATTCCACAGCACTTTAGTCTTATTTATTTATTTCCTTGGTATCATTAATCTACAATGACATGAGCAACATTATGGTTACTTGTTTCCCCACATCATCAAGTCCTCAGCACACACCACATTACAGTCACTGACCATCAGTGTAGTAAGATGCTGTAGAATCACTAGTCTTCTCTGTGTTGGACAGCCCTCCCCATACCTCTCCTGGCACATTATGTGTGCTAATCATAATGCCTTTCCCCGCTTACCCTCCCTTCCCACCCTCCCTCCCCAGGGCCTTTCTCTTTGGTAACTGTTAGTCCATTCTTGTGTTCTGTGAATCTGCTGCTGGTTTGTTTCTTCCTTTTTTTTCTTTATTCTTACACTCCAAGTATGAGTGAAATCATTTGGTACTTGACTTTTTCCATCTGGCTTATTTCACTGAGCATAATACCCTCTAGCTCCATCCAAATTGTTGCAAATGGTAGGAATTGTTTTATTCTTACACAACACTTTCTTCTTTATGATGCACTTGTAAAGGGCATTATTTTCTTAATCTCTGATGGTTCGTTATTAGTGAATACAAGCAAACGACTTTTATAAGTTGGTTTGGTATCTTACAAGTTTACTGAATTCATTTTTAGTTCTAACAGGTCTTTGGTGAAGTAGGGCGGGAAATTGGAATTCTAAAATTCCACTTTTTGAACCCCAGGTCTTCCCAACATCCAAGGCCAAGTGGCTGCAAGGGAACCTCCCACAGGCCTTCTAATGAGCCCTGGACCCCTGCAAGGTGCCATTTGTTTGAACTGGGTGGAAGGGCTTGGCCTCTCTTGACAGGGTTTTATGTCTGCTGTACTTTTCTTATGGTTATTTTGCAAACTAATTTACTTTCCAGCAATTTAAAACCTACAGAAAACTTGTAGTGTCAGTACAGATTCACTTTATACTGAAGTTCCTAGCATCTCACTTTGCCACAGTTTCCACTTCACACAAAATTTCTGTAGTGTCTACCCCAAACAGGGACACGCTTCCAGGGAAACAACATCTGATTGCAAATGAGGGAAGTATTATGGTCTCCACATGATAATCCAATGCACAGAACCACCACAGCTGTGTGCACATGTCTTACTATCCTGATGCAGTTTCCTTTTTCTGGAACTGTTCCCGAGACTTTACCTCAGTTGGTTTCTCTGGGACCTTGAATAAGCAGGATCACATAATATTTGTCCTTCTTGGAGGGGCGCATTTCCCTCAGCATAATGGCTTTATGGGTCCATCTGTGCAGCAGGTTCTGAGACTCCTTGTTTACTCCACTGTGTAGAGACCGCATTGTTTTCATCTGTCTGTGGACACCCGGGTCGTCTCCACCTTTTGGCTGTTGTGACTCATGCAGCTGTAAACAGAGGTGTGCAATATCTACGTCCCTGCTTTCCTGTCATTTGCGCAAATGCCCTGAAATGGAATTGCTAATTATATGTTAACTATGCTCGAGTTTTGGGGGACACTCTTCACACACAGTGTTTTCAAATCAGCTTTGGACCATTTTTCTTTATTTCTATATTTGGCAGAATAATGTAGTTTATGGATCAACCCTGTTTTGTTCATCTGTTCATCCCTTGATGGGCATTTGAGTTGTGTCTACCTTTTTACTGTGGTGAGCAGTGCTGCTAAGAACTCTTGGGCCAGTTTCTGTTTGAACAGCATTTTCATTTCTTTGTGGTATTTATCTAGGATCGGTTCTTTACCCACAATTAGGTAACTGTATTATATATTATGAGGAAATGCCAAGCTGTTGTATACAAGCTGCATGTTTTATATTTCCACAAGCCAAGGTTAGGGGCTCTAATTCCTATGCATCCTTGGTAACATGTGATTTTGAATTTCCCTGAGTATGGCCAATGCCATGTGCTTGCATTGGGTTGGGGTCTCTGTGGTCTAATTTGCATTTCCATAGCAACTGATGCTGTGTGAGACCTCTTCATGTGCTTGTTGAACATTTGTATGTCTTACCTGGAATCTTAATCCACTTTAAACATTTGTCTTGTCTTCTTGCCTTGTACTAGTTTGTGGTGTTTCCTGGGTTGCAGGCTCTTTTTAGATGTACAACGTGGAGATATTTCCTTTCATTCTGTGACTGTTTTTCACTTTCTGGTTGGTGACTTTTAACGCAGAAAGTTTTTAATTTTATGCTCTCTTCTGTTGCTTGTCCTTTGGTGTCAGATCTGAGAAATCATGGCTAAATCCAAGGTCATGAACGTTTATCCTCATGTTTTCTTCTAGACTCTGTTGTTTTTTAAATATTATATAAGCCCTTTGTCTGTTCTGAGTTAATTTTTGTATGTGATATGTGTTAAGGGTTCAGTTTCATTCATCTGCATATGGACAGCTATTTGCCCAGCACCGTTGGCAAGGAAGACAATTTTTTCCCTAATTTAATTTTGTCCACGCTTGTCAGAAAGCAAGTGACTGTATATGGTTTGGGTCACTTCAGGGCTTTCCACTCACTTCTGTTGATCTGTGCATACAGTTGATCCTTGAACAAAATGGGTCGTTGTGTAGCTGACATCTCACAGAGTCAGAATACACATAAAACATCTCACTCCCCCCAAACTTAAGCATTATCCTAATCTCATTGCTTATTTTTACTGGAAGACTTACCAATAATATAAACAGTTAACACATACTTTGTACATTACACATGTTTTGTGCTGTATTATAACTGTAAGGTA
Source organism: Manis pentadactyla (assembly GCF_030020395.1). Lineage (NCBI taxonomy): Eukaryota > Metazoa > Chordata > Mammalia > Pholidota > Manidae > Manis > Manis pentadactyla. The sequence continues at coordinate 160,845,919 of NC_080038.1, read as the reverse complement.
AGCTAGAAAAATCAAGTGTTTCTAATTGTCTTAAGTCTTATGTGTGAGGTACCCTCCCTATACGAAGAGGAAAGAAAAATCCTTTTCTTTGAAGACAAAGGGACAGAAAGAGGAATCTTAATGAGCAGGCCTTGATAATTTCCCCCTATTTACAACACTATCTCATACTCCTGAACCTGTCATATTTCTCCACAAATGTCCACTCCTTATCAAACCCAGCACAAATTGCTCAGGGCCAACTGTTTCTCTGGGTCTTCACTTCCTTGTGAAGTCTCCCATATCACATAAAACCTATTAATAAATGGGTGTGCTTTTCTCTGGTTAATCTTTGTCAGTTTCATTTTCAGACCCAGCAACCCTAAGAGGGTCAAGAACAACTCCCCTAGCCCTTGCAGTGTTCCCAGTTGATACTAAGCACAGCACTCTACAGGGGGCATTATTCTATCTCTCAGATGAGTAAATCGAAGCTCCAAGCATTTAGATGACTGGCCTAAGATAGGGCTGCCAGTCTTGGGGTAAAAACACAGGATATAGTTCAGATGATAGCAAGAATTATGTTAATATAAGTATGTCCAAAAAATTATTTGTTCTCTGAAATTCAAATTTAACTTGTGTTTCTATGGCAACTTTAGACCAAAGTCCCTGTTCTTTTGTAATATTGGCTTTTTCTCTGAGCCCTGGGCTCTTTCTACCACTACAAGGGAGGGGCCTACACTCCCCACCCAGACCTGCGTATGGATAGTCATAGAAACTGCCTCGGTCAGACCCTCAAATAGCTGTGGAATCTATTACTTGTCACTACAGCCATATCAGCCTTTTAGTTGGAGTCTAATCCATACACATTGGGGTAAAACATTATAACATTTTAAAGAAGTAAACTGTTTTTGTTGTAAATCCTCCTTATCCAAGGATAGCAGAAGCAGAACTTCCTGACCCTCTTCCTGGGATGTGCCACTGTGAACACAGAAATACAACAGAAAACATATTCTGGTTTTTGCCTCATTCCTGATCCTGGGCTCCTAAATCCCTGGGAATTTCCTGGGTAAGAGAGTCTTTTATACTAAGTAGGTGGTTCTGGGTGGGTTCTGCTCAGGTGTCTGACAGGCAGAAAGCCCATGCCATGATTAGAAACTTGGAATTTTCAGCCTCAAACTTCCATTCTCCAGAGAAAGGGGAGGAGATAAAAATGGAGTTAATAATACATCATACAAGTGTCTCAAAATATGGATTTTGGAGAGCTTCCTGGTTGGCAAACACATCCATGTCGTGTACTGGGAGGGCGATGTGTTCCAACCCCACAGGGAAGAATGAAGCCTTCTCCTGGCCCAAGGCCGAAGCCTTCATAATTACAAAGAAGCTGTTAGAAACCATTTCTCATTTGGGGTACACCTGTGAGCACCAGTGATCAAGGCACCAGCTTCACTGGGCAAATCACTGTACATTTCACTGTACAAATTGTAGTGAAATGTAATGGATGTACCCCAATTTGCCAAAGCATTCATCTGCTGAAACACATCCTGATTTCTTTAAGTTTTTAGCCTTTATGAATAGAGCTATTATGTAAAACTGCATGGTGGCTTTTGTTGGGACATAGTTTTTCAAAGCAGTTGTATAAATACTGGTGATGTAATTCTTGAATGTCATGGTGAGACCTTTTTTAATTGTAAAATATTTTTAATGGCTCATTTTTGTTTTATGTATCTTTGTATATCTTGAGTACAAATCCTTTATCAAAAATGTATTTTGCAAATATTTTCTTTTAGTTTGTGTCTTGTGTTTGGGTTCTCTGAGCAAGGTCTTTTAGAGAAGAATTTATAACTCTATAAAGCACATGTGATTAATTTTCTTTTGTGGATAGGCCTTTGGTGTTGGTTTCAGCAAGGTTGTGTAGATTTTCTTGCTTTACCTACAAATTTTATAATTTTGCATCTAAAATTTGACTATGAAAAATTTTTTTATGAGTGTACCACAAAAATTTTTAAAAATTAAAGTATTATTGACATACACTCTTATGAAGGTTTCACATGAAAGAACACTGCGGTCACTACATCCGCCCATATTACCAAGTCCCCTCCATGCCTCATTGCAGTCACTGTCCATCAGTGTAGTAAGATGCCGCAGAGTCACTACTTGTCTTCTCTGTTCTACACTGTCTTCTCTGTGGTCCCCCACACCATGTGTGCCGATCATAATACCCCTCAATCCCCTTCTCCCTCCATTCTCACCTGCCCTCCCACCCCCTCCCCTTTGGTAACTGCTAGTCCCTTCTTGGAGTCTGTGAGTCCGCTGCTGTTTTGGTCCTTCATTTTTACTTTGCCTTTATACTCCACAAATGAGGGAAATCATTTGGCATTTGTCTTTCTCCACCTTGCTTATTTCACTGAGCATAATATCTTCCAGCTCCAACTATGTTTTTGCCTATGGTAGGATATGTTTTTTCTTATGACTAAGAAGTATTCCATTGTGTCTATGTACCACACCTTCTTTATTCATTGATCTCCTGATGGACACTTAGGTTGCTTCCATATCTTGGCTCTTGGAAAAAGTGCTGCAACAAATATAGTGGTGCATATGTCTTTTGGAATCTGAGAAACTATATTCTTTGGGTAAATTCCTAAGAGTGGAATTACCGGGTCAAATGATATTTCTATTTTTAGTTTTCTAAGGAACATGCCTATGGGGAATTTCGAGTTAATTTTGGTGTAAGTTGTAAAGCCTTTGCCTACTTCTTTTCATTCATTTCACTCTCAATCAAAGTGGAGAAGACACAAGAAATTTGTGCCCATTGTGGCTTGAATTTCCAAAGATTTGTGGTTCATCAGTTTAGCCACAAGGGGGCACCACCTTCCCTGAGCTATAAGCACGCATCCTGCAATTCTCACCGTGACCCGCAAGCGGCACCTCTGCCCTCTTTGTGGACCAGGGCTCATGCGCGGTCAGGACGCAGGCCTTTTCTCCTGGCTCTGACCGGTGCCGGTATTGCTCCGGATCCCCTGCAGCTCCGTGACACCGCGGGCCGCGTCCACAGGGGCACCTCGGTTTCCTGATGAGCTGCAGTATGGAAAGGTAAGGAGAAGCTTTCCGTGCATCTCGTACTGAGCACTCCTCTTCAGGGGCCGGGAGAGGAAGGCCTGCGATGGTTAACGGAGTATTTGCGGAGTCGGGGCCCCGACGGGTGCAACTGAGTTCAGGGTGTGGCGCGCGGCACTCAGGGAGAGTTCGGGCCCTGGCTGAGACCTGGCTGGGGCGGGTATGTGGTGTCCAGCGCTTCCCCGGCAGCCTGTGTCTCCACGCTGCGTGCCTCGGGCCCCTTGCAATTGGTGGATTGTCCACACCTGCGGGAATCCTTCCAGGCTGCAGGCATCCTTCCTCACAAGGCTCTGAAATGGAATGTGGGCGGAGGGGAGCTGGCTGCTTAAGCGGCTCGCTTACCTGTGCTTCAGACTTTGCTGAGCGCCCAGCACACAGGGTGGTTTCTTTCGAAGGGTCCCCGAAGTGGGGTCCACCTGGGAGCCCCCCTGTTCACAGCATGGCGCTGACCCAGCCTGGATCCCTGAGGGTGGTCAACACCCACTGCCTGCGACCGGGGCCTCGTGAGCTGGTTCTTCATGCCGAGCAGGTTGGGGGATGAAGGGCACTTGGTGTTCTGCTTAGACTCCCGCTTCTGCTTGGGCGAAACATGGGGTCTCCGTTGCTACAGGTCCACAGTGTAGTGGGAAGTCAGGGCACGATGCCCGGGCTCTGCTTTCTCATGACGGCTGTGGGGATGGGGTCCTGTGTGGTTCTATCCAGCCTGTTGGGTGTTTGCTTCTTTGTGAAGTGTGGTGGAATTTCGATGGGGGTGTCCCACGGAGTCTGAAGGTTCCTGTTGGTGCACAGGACTTGTAATAACCTAACCCACCCCCGCCCCATCCTGGTCTGCAGTGTCCACAGTGTTCAGACCTCAAGCTTCAAGCCTCCCGCCTCATTGGTTAGGCTTCTCCTTAGGTACTTCATTCTTTATGATGCAGTTGTAAAGGGCATTGTTTTCTTAATATCTCTTCCTGACGGTTGGTTACTGGTGAACAGAAGCAAACAACTTCTGTGTGTTGATTTTGTATCCTGCAACATTATTGATTTTATTTTTAGCTGTAACAGGTTTTTGGTGGAGCCGTGTGGAAATTGGAATTTAAAAATCCCAGTGTTCCACTCCAGGTCGTCCCAACACCCAAGCCCAGTGTCTGCAAGGGAATTTTACCACGTTCCTTGTAGTGACTCCCGCAGGCTAAGTAGTGGTCGACTTCGGGTGAACTGAATGGGGAGGGCTTGGCCTCTGTGACAGGGTGTGATGTCTGCTCTGCTTTTCTGGTGCAGGACTGACATGGTTGTTCTGCAAAGTAATTTACTTTCCAGCAATTTCAAGCACACAGAAAACTTGCAGTGTCAGTACAAACACTCTTTACACTAAATGTATCATGGTCCCACTTTACCACACCTGCCACTTCACACAAAATTCTCTTGGCCTCTACCCTAAATAGGGACAAGTTTATAGGGAGCCACCACCTGACCCTAAATGAGGGAAGTATCATGGTCTCCACATGATAATCCAGTGCACAGACCCAGCACAGCTCTTTCCATCTACCCCAGCTGTGTGCAAATGTCTTTCTATTCTGATCACATTTCCTTTTTCTGGAACTCTTCCAGGAACTTTCGCTCAGATGGGCTCCACCAGATCTCACGTAAGTGGGATCACATAGTATCCATCCTTCTGTGACTGGTGCATTTCACTGAGAAAATTGGCTTTAGGATCCATCCATGCAGCAGGTGCCAGGATGCCCTTGTTCACTCCACTGTGTGGAGACGACACTTTGTTCATCCATTTGTCTGTGGACACGTGGGTCTTCTCCACCTTTTAACCATTGTGAGTCATGCAGTTGTGATCATAGGTGTCCAAATATCTAAGTCCCTGCTTTTGGCAGATGCCCTGTGGTTTGGGCAGATGCTCTGAAATGTAATTGCTGCTCATATATTAACTGTATCTTCAAGTTTCTGGGGACACATTCCCCACGCTCCACATCGTTTTCCAGGAGGTTGTGGACCATTTTACTTTCTTTCAGTATATGGCAGAAAAATGCAGTCTATGGATCAACCCGTTTTATTCCATCCATTCACCCCTTGATGGGCATTTGTGTTGTTTCTGACTTTTTGCTGTTCTGATCAATGCTGCCAAGAACTCGTGGGCCAGTTTCTGTTTTGAACATCATAGTCATTTCTTTGCAGTATTATCTAGGACTGGATGTAGAACCACAATTAAGTAATTGTACTTTATCTTTATGAGGAAACACCAAGGTGTTGTACACAGGCTGCACGTTTTACATTTCCACAAGCAAAGGTCAGGGGCTCCAGTTCTTCTGCATCCTTGGCAATGTGTGATTTTCAGTTTTCCTGAATATAGCCATTTCCATGTGTGTGCAGGGAATTCTATGGGACACCTTTCCATGTGCTTGTTGGAGCATTTGTATGTCTTGGAGTCTCTTATCCATTTAAAAAGTTGGGATGTTGTCTTGTTGCACTGTACAAGTTCATGGTGTATTCTGGATAACAGGCTCTTGTCAGATGTACAGTGTGCAGATATTTTCTTCTATTCCGTGACTTTTTCACTTCTTGGTTGGAATCTTTTGATGCAGAAAAGATTTTAATTTGGAGGAAATTAATTTATTCTTTCTCTTGTTGCTTGTACTTTGGTTTCAGATCTGAGAAACCATAGCTAAATCCAAGGTCATGAAGACTTATCCCCATGTTTTACCTATTACATGTAAGCCGTTATGTATTTTGAGTTAATTTTTGTATGTGATATAAGTTAGGATTCATTTTCATTCTTCTGCATGTGGACAGGAGGTTGCCAAGCACCATTTACTGGAAAGACACTTTCTCTCCATAAGTTAATGTTGTCCACCCTTGTCAGAAATCAACTGGATATTTCCATTCAGGTACGTTGATCTTTATATACAGTCGTCCCTTTGAAACATGGGGGCTAGTGGTGCTGACTCCCCCACAGAATCACAATCTACATAAAACATGTGACTCTGCCAAACCTTTGTTATCCTATAACTGATTGCCTATTTTGACTGGAAGCCTTACCAATTATATAAACACTCGATTAACAATATTTTGTACATTATAACTATTATGTGCTATATTCTTACAGTAAAGTAAGCTAGAGAAAAGGTAACGTTTCAAATTGTTGACTTAACATTTTCCCAATATACTTGTGGGGAAAAATCAGTTTAAGTTGACCTGTGGAGTTCACATGCCTACTTTCCAAGGGTCAACTGTGTATCTTTATGACAGTGTCACAGTGTTTCATTTACTGCTCACTTTGTACTAAGATTAGATTTTCGGAAGCCTGTGCCTCCAGCTTTGATTTTCTTTTTCAAGATTCTGCTCAAGGGCTCATTGTGGTCCCTTGCAATTTAATATGTGACAGGATCAGCAGGAGCAATTCTTCCCAAAAGCTTTGGGAATTTTCATAGGAACCACATTGAGTCTGTAGGGTGCATTTGTGCCATTGCCATCTTAGAGATATTAAGTCTGCCATCACCACAGCAGGACCTTACATTTATTTTGCTTTTCTTTATTTTTCCTATTATCAATGTTTTATAATTTTAAATGCATAATACTGGCACTTAACTTAAGTCTGTTCCCATGTATATTATTAATGTTGACATTATTTAGTAGAGAATTTAAAAATTCCTTTTTTGATTATTCATTGCTAATGTATACAAGGAAAACATGTTTGTGTAATGTTCTTCTTTCTTGTAACTTCCCTTAGTTAATTTAGAACCTTACATTTGGAATTTAAGGGTTCAGAGCGTGGGGATTTAAGAATTTAGATATTTAGGATTAAAATAATACTGCCTAATATTTAATAAATGGAAGATTGGAACACAGTGAAGAGTAGGGTTTGTCATAGGGGTTTTGTTTGAAATAAGACAGTAGGAAGAGAAGTGGTTAGAACTATGGATAGAGTACATGAACGGGTTAGGGTATGGGAATGGGTTAGTGTTAGGGTTAGGGTAATGTGTTAGAGTGAGGCTATCAAATTCAGCTAGGAGGCTTCAAACAAAATCCAGCCTTTTTCGACATCTTCCTCAGACTTTGCAGGCATGAAAGTGGTCTCAGGCTGCCTGGTAGTTCTGCTGGGTTCAGAACCCTAGGTGGGAAATCTTTCTGGCCACCCAGATTTATTATCATCTGCTCTCCAGTGCTGCAGTGGAAAAGTCTGAGTTCGTTTTCCTTGATCTTTTGCATGTTTTTGTCATTTCCTTCTGTGCTAGTTTTTTAGGTCTCTTACTCATGTTTATCCTAGAAATTGTTGTTGAATTAACCACAATGTAAACTATTTTTCCTTCATTGAGTTGAGTGCTCAGTGGGTCCTTACAACCTAATAATTATGTTTCTGAGTTATTTAATATGTTCTTATAGTACTTCCTTTGAAGATTTTCTCCTTTTTCCCTTTTTTTGACTGCATATTAATTTTGTTATAAAACTTTTTAACATTGATTTTCTAGTGTTCTTACCTTTTTTTTTGTATTGTCACCTTCTCTAAATTTTTGTTCTCCTTTCCGTGAGATTTCTTTAACCTCTGAATCCTTTCCTTGATTTTTTTGTTTCTTTTCCATTCTTTCTGATTTTTTTCTTTTTAATAATAGGCTCTTATGAGATGAATGCAGCATCTTAGCTCAATGGAGATACTAAATATGATTTCTTTGAAGTTTTCCTCTTTTACCAGTATTGTCTGTTTCCACTATTATACTTTTTTCATGTTATTTTGGTCTGTTCTCCTAATTATTGTGGGCTTACTCAGATGTCTGGTGATCCTTCTCTTTCGCTTATTTAAGAGGTGAGGCACTGGAGATCTATCAAGAAATGGAGTGTGCCCATTTGTGGCACCTGCGCCTATATGTCTGTGGGCTTGTTTTCTGCCAGACTTTGTAGGGTGACAGGGTCCCCAGCTGGAATTCTCATTGCAGATACTGATAGTTTATCTGTAAGTCTTTTCAGTAGATGGGTTAATTTTCCCAGAGGATGGCCCCTTAGTCTCTTGTTTTGGGAATATCAGTCCAGATACTGGAGTTCTTGACCTGTGTGGATAGAGTTCCTGTAGGCCTGGAGGATCTCGTGCTCTGACATGCACATGTGTACTTTCTAACCTGGTTTTCACCCCTATTTTCTTCACTGCCGGTGTTACGACATTGTTGCTCTACAAAAAAGGGGAAAGTGGAGTAGACTTGGAGTCTTACTGCTCCTTGCACAGGCTTTCAAATACTCTCCTGTTTCTGCCTTTGCCCACAAGCCACCTTCACAGGTGGTCCTGCAGCCTGTTTATGTTGATGCTGCCTCCTCAGACACTGAGGTTTGGCCATCCTCTGTGTCTCACATTCATCACCATTTCAACATACATTTTGCATATGTTGTGGTGCAGGTATCTAGATGTCTCCTACTTTTACTTTAAAAAATGGATTTCAGTTTTTTCTAAAGGCTTGTTCTGTTGACTTTTCAAGAAAATAAAGGTGGTAGAGACATCTTTGCTCTATCATCATAGAAGTAGAAGCCCTTTGAACAGAGGAATTTCAAAGGATTTTGAGTAGAGAAATGTATTGAATGAAAAGAATGTAATGTTATGACAGTCCTCTGTCCTTACTTTCACCTCTTTGTGACTTTCTAAATCTCTGTGCATCTTTGCCCTACAGTATCTGTGGGAGTTTGTTCATATAGCCTGGAAGCTGTTTAGAGGCTTTCATATTGACGAAACTGTGCCAGATAAATGGCATATTTTCTGCTTGGGTATTGTTAGCCCCATAATGCTGGGGTGTACACTCTGTCCTTACTCTGTTCTGGCATGAGTTTGGAAGGCAGTGTCTGCTCTGATCAAGGTCAAACAGGTTTGACAGACAAAAGCAAAAGGCTTAGAGGGCAACTAACCGTGGCCTCATTCATTCCACCTGCTTTTGTGCAGCTTGCTTAACCCATGATGGTCTATGACTAGTCTTATCTGGTGATAATGTGTGGAAACCTACCGCATCGCAAGTGGCAGGATCCAGTCAGCATGAAGATTCTGTTTCCTGGAACTCGCTGGAAACTTACTTATTTTAAACGGAATGAGCTAGACCTGCAGTCATAAATGGCTACTAAGCTCCTTGGTATCCACTGTGGAAAATTGCCTTCTCTCTGTCCTCAGCATTTGAATATGCTGTCTATTGGGAGGAATTCTCCACTGAAAAGAAGCTCCCTGGTATGCCCATTCGGTTCTTCCCACCCCAGAAACTGAACACTGAGGGAACAGTACAGAAACACAGGACCAGTTGGAGGTGGTAGTAAGTGCACAGGGGTGATGGGCTGATCCTGGGTTAAGGCCAGGTGTGTTCTTGGGTACAGTCATGGAAATTCCTTCTAAGTAAACTGGTCCTCTGCCTTTAGTGTGAATTCTGAGACCTCCTACTGTACCGCCACGGTTTCCTTTCCCTTTTAAGTTGCCAGTGTTCATTTCTGTTGTTTGTAGTTAAGAACTGGATTTTCACAGACTGGTTGATCTTGCTATTTCCTTCTGGTGACCCACAGTGAGCTAGATTTCTCTCTTGAATTGGTGTCCCAACACCTAGTCTTTTCTGAGGAGCTTTAGTGACTGATTCGGACTTTAGGAAGCTCAGGTAATCATGTTCAAGGTTTTTATACTTTGTTGTTTCTCTGTGGAACTCGCATGTGTGGAATGCACCAGAAATGAAAACACACACATCTAGTACACAAAAGGAGAATATTTTCTCCCCTTTCTTTTCTTGTCTTACCTTTTCAGGGAAAAACTGATGTGGGTTTCATTAAATTTTTTTTAAATTTTGTGTTTCATTAAAAATTTTTCTTGTGGTAAAAACATATTACGGAATTTACTATCTTAACTGCTTTTAATTGTACGTTTCAGTAATGTTAAGTTTATTCACATTGTAAAACACAGTTCCAGAATTTTTTCACGTAAGTCTTGTATGATTATAAAGAGAGGATGGCTCAGTTGAGAGTAAGAAGACTGTTTTTATAGAATAATAACTTTTTTGCCATTTTACATAAAGCAAGTTCAAAGATTATTTAGCTTTAAAAACTTTTGAATTTTTGTGATTTTAGATGATACTTGTGGAGTATTAACTTTGTACCTAAGCATTAGTTATATTGGTAACCAAATAAGTTTATATAAAAGTTTCCTTGTGTAAGTAATGATTTGGGGCCAAGTGTGACAACATTTCCCCATTTTACTTTGTTAATTGGAGCCTGAAGTAGACTGGAGATGGTTGCAGCTGGTCTTGAGGAGGAGCAGAAAGGCTCATTACCCAGCAGTGGTTCATTGTGGCATCTCTTCTCCTTTTCTTTTCCATGAATGGAGACAAGATATATTAGAATCTTGTTACCACTGGTGGAGGCTCAGAATTGCACCACAAAATCTCCTACGTTTTATGAAGCTGTGTTATTCCCAAGTGAAGTGTTTATGTAAGACTTTTGGGATTATCATTGTGAGGGATATATTTAGTGTATTTGGGTTTGTCTTTTGAAGCATGAGGGACCAACTCTCTTAATTAGCAGATTTTCAAATCCCTGATTCACACATATATTATTCAATAGAGTTATTCATATGTATGTGTGGCACACACACATACCCACACATAAATATATGAAATGCTGTTTAGATAACGGTCTCACAGGAAGTTGTTAGAAAGGGTTATTTAAAGTTTCAAACTGAACTGGTTACTCAGCGGTCTTTTTGTCATTATTTCTTTTTCCCAGCACTAAAATGAATATGAAAGCAGAGAATATTAGAAAAATGAGAATGATAAAGAAGAGTGGGAGTAATCAGTTTTATCTTTCAAGGAAGACAGCAAACATTTGGTCTATGTGTTTTTTAAATATTAAGATATTACTGATATACAGTCTTATGAAGGTTTCACATGAAAAACAGTGTGTTTACTACAATCACCCATATTATTGAGTCCCCCCGTACATCTTTTTTTTGGATCATTCTGTATTTACCATTTTGTGCCCTCCTTTGTTGTCTAACAGAAATTGTTTCCAAATACAGGTAACTTATTTTTAGATACATGTCATTCCTTTAAAGGATTATTATCGTTAATGTAATCATTTCTCTGCTATAGGCTATTTAGTTTGTTACTAGCCATATTAGTTTGCAACTGGCAAGCTATTCCAAAGAGTTTGTTAAATTGAATGTTATTTTAGAAAGTACATTTTCATATTAGGCTATTTCACTATTTGTTTTAGTAATCTGCCACAAAAAAAAGTACTTGGGGCATACTGTTGTCAGGCTATGATGGGTTATGTTGGTGGCCCCGGATGAGTTCAAGGACAAGAAACAGTCACTTGGTGAAATGGAAAATAGGAAAAGTTAAGATGATTATTATCTGTGTTGCTGGCAAAACCATAATTGTTTTTCTCAGGGCCTAGGACTTCCCAAAGTCACAGAATAAAGACAGCTCTCTGCCCAGAGCATCCATTTGACTTGAGGATTTTGAATACATTGTGAAACATAACAAGTTTTAGTAGCAAGACAAACACTGATATATTGTGGGGCAGGATGCCTTGACTGATTTCCCTGAATTTTTTAAGATTAAAATGCCATATTCAATTTAAGAAATTTAAGATTTAAGAAGTTTTACATTAGCAAGGGCTATTTCAAAGTATATCCTCCAATCCCCTTTATCATGAGTTGGGCCATTTGGTGAATACTTTAGACTTTGTGTGCCACATAGTTCTCTCCTGCATATTCTGTTTGGTTGTTTTGTTTTGGTTTCTAACCCTTTAGAAATGACAACAGCACACTTGCTCACAGGCTCCTCCATTGCTAAAACCTGCTGTAGACAGTCCTTTCACATTTCCTGCTACCTCCTGGGGCTCCTGAGTGATCACACATGAGAAAAACAGTCTTGGCTGTTCCCAAACTCTCCTTCATTAAAATTAAGCATATATTTAGGCAGAATGGAAAAGAATGTAGTGATGGACAGAAATTTTGACCTATGTTGAAGCCCAACTGGGTGCAGCAGTTATGTGCTAATAGAACTCTTCAGAGACAAAAAGGGAAGCTAAAGTTCCAAATTTCATTGTTGTTCACAGGAGATTTTGCTCTGTCTTTAAAATGAGGACATTATTAACATAGGCTTAATGGCTACATCTACAGAGTGAAGCCCTGCAAGTAGCCCCACCCCATTTGCCTCACCTCATTACCCAGTTGGTTGCCAAATCCTGTCTTTTCACCTCCTGCATAAGTCGGCACTGTTTCTGTCTCAAAACCCAATTTGAGCAGGCCTTGTTGTTGATCTTCCTCTAATTGACCAGGACTCTCATTATTTCTCTCTCCCCCGTGCCCAGAAAACCTTATTACTCTTAGGACATTTATTATCGTGGAGTGTTTTTTTTCGTGTCTTTGCCTTCATCTAGGCTCTGAGTGCCTTGTGCTTGTCCTCAGCTAGCTCTGTGGTGTCTTTACTGTAGTGTCTGTCACCTGTTGTGATGCTAGGAACACAGAATGTACTCAACAAAAATTGTTATGTGAAGGGTCAATAGCTACAGGTGTTTACAGCTGAGTGTGTGTAACCAGTTCTTTTGAGTCTCGCCTCATCCAGCATTTTCACACTTGTTCTAATAGCAGTCAGAGCCAAGTGTCTCCAAAGCAAGCTTACTGAACCTTCTGGTTTTTATGATGAAATCTGTTTGTGAAATTGCCTCAATTAGAAGCTCGCATATCCTGCAGTTAACATTTTCTTAGGAAATTTGATCTGAATTTAAAAATCAGTATTATTCTGTCTAAAACATCACTTAACTAATCAAGGAGGTCTTCACTTCTCTTACCTTCTGTCCGAATGTTTAGTCTTCCATTTTCACTTTACTTTGATGTCTGCCACAGTGTTCTACAGTGATGAGGCCCTGGGGCATGTCTTTCTTTAGAACAAGCCTTGTGCTGTGAATATTGAAAGGCCACCCCGTTGTGATTCCAGCCATTTATCTTGTGTAATCCAAACTGGTGATTTTCTTTCCATTAAAATTTTTCTCTCATTCTTAGCCTTATGCAGCAAAGAATGAAAAGGAAAGAGAACGCTTAAAATACTAGGGCCATGTTAATGCCAATGTTCACCCAGTAAAGCCTGTTGACAGGAGGGTCAAAGGTAACGAGTAAGTTTTCCTCTGCCCCTATTTTCATGTGACCTCTCCCAGGTCCACAAGATGTATCTTCTTTATAAGGTTCTGCTTGCAGTTTTATGATCACCCTGTCCCTCATACTAGTGTCTATTATCCTTGATTTTAAATTTGGACAGTATTTACTTCTTTCTTTAAAAGATGACAAATTTGCATTCTGAGAACTTCTCTCATCTCACCCATTTGATTTATACACGGAAAATTGTTAGTTTTTAAGTCTCATTCTCTTCTGTAACTAATAACTATTATAAAGTAAAAATTCAATACATGTTATATTTGTATTGTTTTAGACAGGTAAATACTGTTCTCTACAGAGCTGTTCAGTTGTGTGAGCAGTGAGAGGAGGGCAAATAATCCTATTTTACTAAATTCCTGTGGTTTAAGAAAGACATAAATGTCAATAGCCAAGAGATTATCTTTCTTAATTGATTTTGTTCTTTCCACTTACTCCTCTGATATTTCTTAAAATTTTATTACTGGTTTCTTTTCCTTTTGAGCACAAGAAAACTTTTCCCATGCAATTTCAGTTGGTGCTTGTAAATACACCTGCTTGCTCTTCCATCTTGTACCAGTAATGTTTGAATTGGGAATTTAAAATCCTCAGCAGCATATTCTTTTTTTTTGTATTTGGCATAAAAATTGCTGAATGAAGCTGTTTCAGAAAACTGCATCGCACATATCCTACCAGGATTAGAACTGCCAACTGTGTTTTCCTTCTATACTCAGATTCCATAAAATGGAGTATAGCATTAATGGTCCTTATCCACTAAATGAGGAAACTGCCCAGAGGCTACCCTCATGCTTAAAAGATATTTTTAGAAGGAGCCTGTGGTCATTTTCCACAGCTGCAGCAACTCATAGTCTTAGAAAGAATGTCTTTAAAAATTCTGTGGGAAACCAGGTTTGCTGTGGCTCAATGAGAACCCGTGGTTGCCACTGTTCACTCGGGCCTCAACCTTTTCTTGCTCCTTTTACCATCCTATCAGTGAAGTGTCACAAGAGAGCATGGGAAGTGGGACAACCTTCCAGTGAGCCTGCTGTGGGCCTTCCTCACTGCTCCTGGGGCACTGGGTGGATGGAGCACATCCCTGTCTCTGTCTGAGATGGTTGTTGAGCCCATGACCATCCCATTGTAGAACCGGTGAGTTCCTTAGTGAGCCCTGAAGAAAGGCTCTTGTGGGCTCTGCCAGTTGTAGATTTTATCAGGAGCTTATGAATGTCTCTCCCACTGGTTCTCACTGGAACACAAACAAGTACAGGTGAAGTAAGCTTTTTTTCTTTTCCTTTTAAACAGCTGTTTAGCTTGCTTTATTCTTAAAATTGTAGTGTTTCGGTAAATGTGCCATTAAGAAAAGTGTCAGTTATGCTGATATCTATATAATTCAGAAATTTTCTTTTCATAGGCAGTTGGCACTACAAACAAAGTGAATTTATCATCCCATTTCCTAAATGAAATAAAAATGTATTGTCATCTGAAATGGGGCAAATTTATCTTGAATACACTTTGTGTGTCTGTGCCTTCTCAAAAGACATATTACCTGATCATTGTTTTTATAGTTACAGAAGGTTGATTGTCCAGAATGTGCAATTTGCAGGTGTGCATTTACAAGCACTTCAGAGACACTATCTTTGACCATAAGAAATTCAGCAAGTTTATCTAGAGACAATAGTGAGTTTTTAAAATACTGTATTTTTAATTTCCATAGTATGAACTCTAATATATATATTTAAAAATAGATGCCTGATAAGTGAAGTGAATATAAGAAAACAGATCTTCCTCTTTTATTGGGGAATGCCTCAGGACAAAATATAAGAATGTATATCTAAAAAAGATGTGATTTTTAAATTTCTATTTTAAGCTATTTCACATCATACTGTATATTATTATCTCTGAAAAGAGGTATTAACTATTAATAAATCCTAGATTTTAGATTATCACTCCCCTACTCTGCTTAAATGTGACAAAGAAAACAATTTAACCTCTTATTTCAGATTCATCTGGACACTCAAAAACTTTTGAATGTCAGAAAGTATTTTTTTTACACAATTCTTTAAAACCTGTAGTTAATAGAGTAGAAATCGGATTTACTCAAGTTATGTTACTAGCATGAGGTTAATCTAAAGCATGGCACATTGGAGAGGGGTGGAAGATGGTGGCATGAGTAGAGCAGTGGAAATCCCCTCCCAAAACCACATATATCAATGAAAATATAACAAAGACAACACCTCCTAGAATAAAGACAACAGGACACAGGACAATATTCTGACCACATCCGCACCAGAGAGAACCTAGCACTTCACGAAGGTGGTAAGAAACAAGCCACGGCCCAGTGGGAGCCGAGCGCCCATCCCCCCAACTCCTGGCGAGAGAAGAATAGGCAGAGCGGGAGGGAGACGGAGCGCAGGACTGCCAAACACCCAGCCTCAGCCATCCGGGCCAGAGTGCAGGGCCCTGGATACTAGGAAAAGAGTGCAGCAAGAATAGTGAGCGGGCACCGGAGGCTGGGCCCCGGAGGACATAAGAAATTTTTTTTTCCCTTTTTTGTTTTGGCTAGCGCTTTTTGGATGTCATAAAGGGATAGTGACCCCAATGCTAGTGAAAGAGGGCAGCAAGAAAGGTGAGCAGATGCCTGAGGCTGGCACCAGAGAATAAAGAAAAACGAGCAGCCACATTTCTTTTTTTAATTAAAATTTTTTTTTTTTGTTTTCGTTGTTTGGTATTTAATCCCTTCAGCACATCATTTTTTTTTTCAGTTTCACTTATCTAGGGTACTGGTCCCCATCACCTCAACTTGTAGTTTGCCTTCGTCCTTGGATCTCAAGTGCGTCTCCTGTAAGGGAGCACGTCGGTGGCCTTGAGTCCTCATCCCTT
The DNA here is from genome assembly GCF_030020395.1 of Manis pentadactyla. Classification (NCBI taxonomy): domain Eukaryota; kingdom Metazoa; phylum Chordata; class Mammalia; order Pholidota; family Manidae; genus Manis; species Manis pentadactyla. The sequence continues at coordinate 160,829,823 of NC_080038.1, read as the reverse complement.
CTTTTAACCCTGTGTCTTTTGATTGGAGCACTCAGAGCCTGTCTTTTTATTCTGACAATTGAGAGCTGTGACCTTATTGCACTTAAAAATTATTTTTTGTTATCATGAACCTACAATCACATAAAGAACATTATGATCACCAAGTACATCAATTCCCACCCTTAAAACCCTTTACAGTCGCTGTCCATCAGGGTGTAGTAAGATGCTGTAGAATCACTACTGACTTCTCTGTGATGTACAGCCCTGCCCATGACCCCCCCACCCTACGAATTATTCATGTTAATCCTAATACCCCCTTTCTTTCTCCACGCCCTGATCCCACCCTTCCCACACTCCCTGGCCAGTCCCTTTCCCTTAGGTAACTGTTAGTCCACTCTCGGGTTCTGTGAGTCTGCTGCTGTTTTTTTCCTTCAGTTTTTCTTTGTTGTTATACTCCACACATGAGTGAAATCATTTGGTACTTGTATTTCTCCGCCTGGCATATTTCACTGAGCATAATACCCTCTGGCTCGATGCACATCATTGCAAATGGTAGGATTTGTTTTCTTCTTATGGCTGCTTACTGTACTTTTTAAACTGGATTTCATTCTTCTTTTTGTTTGTAGTTTTACTGTGTGCTTTCACCCTTGCTCTACTTGTTAAGAGCAACAGCTTTGTCTTAATCGATATGTACCTATATCTATCTGTCGGTCTATCAATCCATCATCTATCATCTATCTATCTTTCCATCTATATATCTATGAATCAATCATCTTTTTGTCTCCCCATTTATCCTTGTGTACAGAAGAGTTAACAACATAGCCTATGTCACTTTCCTACATTATGCTTCCAAAAATCTTGCAGGGTAACTAGGCCATAGGGAGAGCACAGGGTTCACTGAGACACTTGCAGGTCGAGTCAGAAGCGTGTGCCTACAAAACCAAGAAATGGTGGTGCAGGGACTTGAACCTGTATATCTGTCCTCTGTCATCTTTTACCTCCTTCTCACTTACTGACTGTATTTAGCAAAGTTCATTGACGAAGTGCTCTCTGAAGACCACATGTATCCTTCCTCTGGGACTGTTGTCAACAGAGAAGTGAAGATGGTACTTTGCTCACCACGATGTTTGAGGGACATCTGCATGATCACCGGTGATAGGATGAGGGACATATAAAAAGATAAACCAATTTATACACAGGAGCATTTCAGAGCAAAGAGTGAGTTGTGGAGTGACGTGTTTATTTGAGTGTCTGAACTTCCCTCTTTATTTGGTTATTACTCCTTTACATTCATAAACATCATAAAGCTCACTGATTTCAAAGGCCCAAATGCATATCATTACAGCAATTCAGTTGTTGAGGTGAGAGAAAATGAGAAGGACACTGCTGCACCACTTAATCTATAGCTGGGCACTGCTGAAACCAAACAAAAAGAATTCACGGTGGTCAGATAGGGCTACTTTTTAGTGAAAATGGGGACTCAAACAGAATCCATTTGTTTGATTGTTTCTCAGTTTCACTTGTGTAGGGTTCCTGTACCCACACCTTCGGCTTGTAGTTTGTCTGTGTCCTTGGATCTCAAGTGAGTCTCCTGTAAGGAAGCACGTAGGTGTCTTGAGTATCCATCCCTTCTTGTAACCCTGTGTCTTTTTTATGGAGCACTCAAAGCCTGTTATTTTATTCTGATGAATTACAGCATTGCCCTTATTGCACTTAAAAAAATTTTTTAGTTATCATTAATCTACAATGACGTGAAGAACATTATGTTTACTAGGCTCCCCTATTCACCAAGTCCCCCCAAAAAACCTCTTACAGTTGATTTCAATCAGCAGAGTTGGATGCTGGAGACCCCTTCACCATGCACCCCCACACACACCACGTTACAGTCGCTGTCTATCAGCGTGTAGTAAGATGCTTTCGAATCTCTACTTGTCTTCTCTGTGTTGTACAGCCCTCCCTATTCCCCCCCGACCCCACGCATTATACATGCTAATCCAGTTGTCCACTTTCTTTCTCCCCGCCCTTATCCCTCCCTTCCCACCCACCCTGCCCAGACCCTTTCCCTTTGTTAACTGTTAGTCCACTTTCGGGTTCTGTGAGTCTGCTGCTGTTTTTTTCCTTCAGTGTTTCTTTGTTGTTATACTCTATACATGAGTGAAATCATTTGGTACTTGTCTTTGTCCGCCTGCCATATTTCACGGAGCATACTACCGTCTAGCTAAATGCACGTCATTGCAAATGGTAGGATTTGTTTCCTTCTTATGGAAGCTTAGTTCACTTTTTAAACTGGACTTCATTCTTCCTTTTTGTTTGTAGTTTTGCTTTGTGCTTTCACCATTGATCTCCTTTTTATGAGCAATAGCTTTCTGTTAATCAATATGTAACTGTATCTATCTATCTGTCTGTCTGTCTATCTATCCATCTATCTATCTATCTATCTTCCTATGATTTATCTATGATGTCTATCATCTATCAATCTATGTACCTATCTATCTATCATTTGTCATCTATCTATCTATCTATCTATGAATCAATCATCTTTATGTCCGCCCATCTATTCTTAGGTACAGAACAGTTAACAACATTGCCTATGTCACTTCCCTACATTATGCTTCCAAAAATCTTCCAAGGTATCTAGGCTGTACGGAGAGCACTGGGTTCACTGGACACTTCCAGGTCGAGTCAGCTGCATGTGCTTATAAAACCAGTAAATGGAGATGCAGGGACTTGAACCCGTATATCTGTTCTCTGTCCTCTTATACCTTCTACTCGCTTGGTGACTGTATTTAGCCACATTCACTGACTAAGTGCTCCATGAAGACCACAAGTATCCTTCCTCTGGGCCTGTTGTAGACAGAAAAGTATACATGGTGGTCTGCTCACCCCTATGTTTGAGGGAAATTGGTGTGATCACCGCTGATAGGAGGGACAAATAAAAAGGAACACCTATTTCTAGACAGGAGAAGTTGGGAACAAAGAGTGTATTGTGGAGTGACGTGTATATTTGAGTGCCCAAACTTGCCTCTTTATCTGGTTATTACAACTTTACATTCGTGAACATCATAAAACCCACTGATTTCAAAAGCCCAGACGCATATTACTACACCAATTCATTTGTTGAGGTGAGAGAAAATGAGAAGAAAGTTGCTTCATCACTAAATCTATGCCTGGGCACTGCTGAAACCAAACAAAAAGAATTCTTGGTGGCTAGATAGCGCTATTTTCTACTGACCATCTCTGTGAACTCAAACAGAATCCATTTGTTTCTTTGTTTGTTTTTCAGCTTCACTTGTGTAGGGTACCTGTCGCTGCCACTTTGGCTTGTAGTTTGTCTTTGTCTTTGGATCTCAAGTGAGTCTCCTGTAAGGGAGCACGTAGATGGTCTTGAGTGAAATATAGCTTTGTTTAGTATGATGCTTTCCTACCTACCTACCTACCTATATCTTTATCTCTGTATATAATCTATTTACCTATCTATCTCTCTGTCATCTATCTATCTATGATCTATCATCTATCTAATATCATCTGTGTATTTATCTAATTAATCTATCATCTATATGTATGTATATCAGTCCAATCTATGTATCAATCATCTGTCTGTCTATGTATCTGTTTTCTCACGTTTGTCAACATTATGTCACTAGGTGCACTTTGATTCCTCTGTGTCTTTCTGAGTCTAATTTCTTGTGTTTGTTTATGTGAGTTAGCTGTGTTTTTGGATCTTGGGAGAAGTGTCCTTGGGTGGGAACTTCTCTTGCATAGGTGGCACGTGCCTGCTGGGTGTGGATGGTGTGTTTGGCATTCTGGGCTCTTGATCCTGTGTGGGAAAGGGCCTCCGGCTGTTCTGCCCCTGGGCCGTTAGTGCTGTGGCGGCTGCATGAGCTTCTGGGCATATCAGAGGCCCCACACAGGGAGAAACTTGGGTTTCCTGCGGGGTCCGAGGCAGGTGCATGCCCAGTAGTAGGACTTTTTGCCTGTGCACCGATGTCACCTCGGCGGTTCTTCTTGGTTGCCCATCTCCAGAGATCATTCCTGTAGTCACTGGTTAAGGGAACTGCATTTTGGTGACATGCAGGGTACCTGTGGGATGGTGGCCCATGGGCTTGCTGAGGTGGCAGGCCAGCTAGCTTGTGGGGAAACTACTCCCCTCTGCTGTCAAGGTGTAGGTGGAGTTTCAGTGCACTTAGGCATTTAGATGTGAGTGAGGTCTATCTGAAATGGGATAGTAGTGTTGAGAGCTATGTTTCCGTTCGTATGAAAAGGGCGCTGTGCATAAAGTGTTCCGTGATGATGGCAGGAATTCTAGGAATGTTTATGTCCCCACACTTATTTATTTTCTCTTAAGGGAGGTGTTTCTGAAGTAACTTTTTACTCACAGATGAAGGTGTTGCATAAGGTCATCCCACGTCAGCCATGGTGAGATGAAGTGGTGTAGTGGAATTAAAGTCTGTACACCTTGGCCTGATACGTAGGAGACACACTGTGGGTGCTCTTTGCTGCTCTCCTGTCCTGGCTTATTACCTTAAATAACTTGATTTTTCAGAGTGTTTCCAGCAACATTTCCAGCAATATCTTCCTAAAAATGCCTAGAAACACTTGTCAAAGATATACCCAGAGGCTAGTGGAAAATTTTTCTCTTTCTGGTCATATTTTGCAAGATGTTTGCCCTATCCTGCGTTTCTTTGTTACTTTTGCATCTCCTGTGATTGTAGACCGATAGGGGCAGTGGTGGACACACGCACATGCACATGTGCGCGCGCACACACACACACACACACATGGCTGAGAGTTATCGGAGACCCTAGTTATCGGTAACTGCAGCCCACACTTTAAAAAAGAAACGTGCATAAGTTGTGTTCCTAGTGTTCCCCCCATAGGGAGCAGACTTCAAACTGCAGAGGTGGTTGGACAGAGATACCTACGCATTCACCTAAGCACCGATATCTATGCATAGACTCTCTCCATCCATCATCTAAGTGCATCTCTGTTTACCTATATATCTGTGTTAGTGTATTGAAGCTCATAACCAGAGTGTCATTGAGTTGGGTCTTAATCCATGGACACTGATTTCTCACCATTCTGGAACCAGAAGTCCAAGACCAAGGCATATTTAGTTCCTGGTGAGGTCCCTTCCTCTGGCTTGCATATGGCCACATCCCTGCTCTGTACTCACTGGGCCGAGGGAGAAAGCTCTCTCCTCTGTTCCTCTTAATAGCACTGATTGCATAATTTCAGCTCCACCCACACCCTCATGATATCTTCCAAACCTAATTACCTCCAATGGCTCCACCTCTCAATACCATGACAGTGGGTTTAGGGCTTCAACCCTGACTCATTTCAAACATGAACTTGTGTGTGTGTGTGTGTGTGTTTGTGTGTGTGTGGTGTCGGCGGGGGTTTAGGAGGAGCAGAAGATGGTGAGGTGAGGGCCCAAAAATTCATTCCAAAACTTTGTACCTGTCATCTATCTATTGTTTATGAAATCTATCAATATCTATCATCTATCTGTCTAATCTAAACTACCTATGTCATTTATCCTATCTTGTCTATCATCTGTCATCTATATATTTCTTATCTATCATCACTGTCAATCTATTCATCTAATCTATGAATATCTTTCATCTATCTAATGTATCTATTTCTCATCTATCACCTATCACCTGTCATCTGTCTGTCATCATCTTTTTGTCTTCACATTTATCCTTATGTACAGAACAGTGTAAAATAAATTCTAGCTGAAATAAGCAGGTGAAGAGAGGCAACAAAGGGCCCGGTAATTTATTTGAATGTAAATACACGGCAAAATTTCCCCAGTCTATAGAAATGGAGGCTGGGGAATTCACACTAAGTGGACAGGCAGCAAGATTTTAAAGAAGGTAGGGGGAGGCAGAGCTTAGATTTACAGCAGTGCGAGGATTGGCTAGCCCAAGGCACATTTTCCAGGTTGGGAGGGGGCAACAGCCAAGAACTTTGGCACATCATCAGTGTCCAATGTGGGAATGGGCAGCAGCCGGAGACTTAGCACATCATCAGTGTCCAATGTGCTCACTTCTCCCATCAGTGCCCCCAGCCTTACAAACAGTTAACAGCACTGCTATCTAACATGGCTATCTATCTATCAATCTGTCTATCTATCTGTTTTTCTATCTATCTATCTATCTATCTATCTATCTATCTATCTATCTATCTATCTATCTATCTATCTATCTATCTATCTATCTATCGATCTATCAATCATCTACCTGCCTATCACCTATCTATTCTATCTATCCATACCTATCATCTATCCTGTCTAATCTGTCATCAATTTATCTGTCTATCTCTCCTTTCATCATCTTTTTCTCTACCCATCTATCCTTATAAACAGAACAGTTCACATGATGGCTTATATGTCATTTACCTACTTATGTTTCCAAAAGCCTGCAAGGTAACTAGGTCCTAGAGACAGACAGCACCAGGTACACTGAGACATTTGCACATCGAGTCAACAGCGTGTGACTACAAAACTTGTAAATGGTGGTGTGGGGACTTCAAACCATATCTCTGTCCCCTGTCCTCTTTGCCCTTCTTACTGACAGTATTCTAGCCACATTTGTTGACTGACTGCTCCCTGAAGACCACAAGCATCCTTCCTCTTGGCTTTATCAGTAATTTATCCCACTGCATGGAATGCTTTTCCCTCAGATACCTGGTTCTCTCAGCTCCTGCTAGACTCTTCACGTCCCACCTCCCTGGTGAGGCTTACCCTGTCCACTGTTTATTTTGAAAACCCTGCTTTTCTCTGCCTATAATCTCAGTCCTCCATATCCTGCTTTTTATTCTCCATAGTGTTTGTTAATGGCTAAGCTACCGGAAAACTTACAGATGTTCATTGCCTCTTTCCTACCCTCCAACTAGAACGTGGTCTCCACAGGTTATGAATTCTGCATGTATTAAGTCTGCTGGACACCGTGCAGGCTCTAGGGACAGCAGGAAGTGGGCACAGTTGTAACTCAACATGGTTTGACATGTTAGCAGTTTAGGTTAGAGTCAAGCCAGGCAGTCATTAAAGAGGACCTTTTCTGATATTACTAAGCTACTTGATAAATTCTAAGTAAGCTTAAATATCACTAGTCACACAGCAGGCAGAAGCACTTCCTTCTGTCCTTCCTTCAGAATCGAGGACCTTAATGCCAAATCCGTTCTCTCGTGAGGAAGTGGGAATGTGTGGATGATCAGCCAGAGTCTTAAGTCACACAAGGCACACACGTGCAGAAATAAACATGTTTAAAAACCAATATGATGAGTGTTTTCCTGTGTCACAGCAGGGATTCCCTAGCCTCCAGTGAGCTCAGAACAGTGGGAGAGGAGAGGAAGGCAGCCACAAATGCTAACCCGGTCTCCTTCCTCTGGATTTGCCTCCCCCTGGGTTGTCATCCATTAATCACTCAGCACGCAGACCTCACGGTGAGCATGCAGTCATAAAACGCGGCTACTTCCACATCCCAGTCACTGGGGCATGGAACACGTTGCATAGTTAAGTGTGGCTTAGAACATTATCACTCATGTATGTGTGTTCTTCCTCTGTCGCCGAGTCAAAGAGTAAACAGAGCAGAGGCATACTAGCAAGAGCAGGACGCAGTGTGAATATATAATATACACACATATTGTGGGAAAGATTTTGTTAAATGGATAGGTGGACATAGGCCTTGTCTGGAGCTGGGAGAGACCTGTAGGTGCCGTTGGCAAGGGCTGTGGGGTTTCCACCAGGTCAGAGGCCAAGTTAGGTGTAGGGCCGAGGCCATTGGCTGTGCCTCCTGCGGCATCATATGGGACCAGGGGAGAACAGACAATCACTGCCTATACGGTGGTTGTTTGAGGTGCACAGGAGGCCGGTGGTGGTGCTGCCCATCTCCTCGTGTGGGGCCTGGGGAGACTGCAAATTCACAGATAGAAAGGGTGGCGTTATTTCCATTGGTGTGTATTGAGCATCAGCGTTGCCCTTAAGGCCGGCTCTTGTACTGCCCATGTCCTTGTCTGGGGCCGGGCGTCATTTGTAGGTGCCATTCCCAAGGTTGTGGTGTGCCCATCTGGTCATCGTCCGACTTGGGGGTAGGGCCGAGGCCGTCGTCTGTGCCTCCCACGGCATCTTGTGGGTCCATGGGAGACCAGACGTTGACCGCCTGTGCGGTGGGTATCTTTGATGCACAGGAGGCCAGTGGTGGTGATGCCCACGGCTTGTTGTGCATCCTGCTGGGGACCGGAAGATGACAACTAGCGCCTGTTTTGTCGTGTCCATTGGCTCATCCTGAGAGAGTGAGCCTTTGGGCCGGTGCTTGTGATGCCCACTGCATGTACTGGGGCCCGGGGAGACGAATAGGTGCCTTTCCCGATGGCAGTGGCGTGAACATCAGGCCCTAGTCTGACTTGCGTGTAGGTCCGAGGCCGTCGTCTGTGACTCCCACGGCATTGTGTGGCCAGGGGAGATAGGATGATGATCGCCCGCATGGTGGGTTTCTGAGGTGTGCATGAGGACGGCGATGGTGCTGACCTTGACCTCGTGTTGGGCCCTGGGATGCTAGTAGGTGCGTTTCCCGAGGGCGGGGGCGTGCCCATCAAGTCATCGTCCGACTTGCAGGTAGATCCTAGGCCGTCGCCTATGCCTCCCACGGCATCGTGTGGGTCCATGGTAATCACGAGGATGACTTCCCACACATTGGGTGGCTGAGGTGTGCAGGAGGCAGGCGGTGCTGCTTCCCACGGCCTCGTGTGGGGCTGGGGTTGACCGGAAGATGATGGCCATAGAGGGGTGTGTCGTGTCACATCGGCTCGTCTTGAGCGTCAGCGTCAGCCTTTGGGCCAGCGCTTGGGCTGCCCTGTGCCTTGTCTGGCGCCGGAGGGCAGGTGTAGTGCCTTTCCCTAGGGCGGTGGAGTGACCATCGGTTCCAAGGCTGACTTACGGGTAGGGCCGAGGCCGTCGCCTGTGCCTCCCACTGCATCGTAAGGGGCCAGGGGAGATCAGACGACGACCGCCTTCGCGGTGGTTGTCTGAGGTGCACAGGAGGCCAGCAGTTGTGCTGTGCATGGCCCCGTGTGGGGCCAGGGTCCACCGGAAGATGATGGCCATCGAGGAAGGTGTCGTGTCCATGGGCTCATCTTGAGTGTCATTGCCGGCCCTCGGACCGAAGGTGGAGCTTCCCACAGCCTCGTGGAGGGCCGGGGGCAAATGGAAGATAACAGCCATTGAGGGTGGTGCGTGTCCATCGGCTCGTCTTGAGCATAAGCATTCAGGCTGGCGCCTGTGCAGGACACGGACTTCTCTCTGGCCAGGGGGCAGTTGTACGTGCCTTACCCTGAGGTGGTGGCGGGCCCTTCAGGTCATCGTCCGCCTTGCAGTTAGGGCCGATGCCGTCGTCTGTGCCTCCCACGGCATCGTATGGGGCCAGGGAAGACAAGACGACGACTGCCCGTGCAGTGGTTTTCTGAGGCGCACAGGAGGCTGGCGGTGGTGCTGCCCACGGCATCATGTGGGGCCGGTGGAGACCAGAAGATGATGGCGAGCTTTGGTGGCGTCGTGTCCATCGGCTCGTCCCGAGCGTCAGAACAGGTCATTGGATCAGCGCTTGTGCTGACCAAGGCCTTGTCTGTTGGCTGACCCTGGATGTCGGTTTTGCAGAGGCAGGACATTTCGAGGTGGCTGGTAGTGGTGCCCGTGTGCACTGAAGAAGAGGAGCTCGTCTGGGTGGTCTCTCTCCAGCCATCTGCTGGGAGCCTAGGATGTTCCAGAGCCTAGGAGGATCCCCGTGTAAGTGGGAACTCTGCAGGGAAAAGTGTGTAAAGCCAGCCGCTAAAGGCAGAGGAGCCCGGTGGAACAGCCTGTGACCAGGGGAGCAGGCAGGTGCAGGGTGCTCCCAGGCAGGAGGGATAGGGGGCTGTGTCCCGGGGACAGGAAAGACTGGCGGGCGATGTACTTGGGGCTGGGGAGGTGGCGGGTGGAGTGGGGCACGATCCTTAGTAAGGAAGAAACTATCCACATGGATAAATGTGTTGTGGTGTGTGCCAAACGATCTGAGAAATGGGTCTGAAGCTAGGGAGAGGGTCTCCTTTGCCACTAACTCCTTCTCAGACCAACCACGGGTTGAGCTGCCCAGCAAGGGCCAGCCTGGTATGTATGTCAGGCAGCGGACACATCACAAATTGACCAGGGACGCTGTGATGTCACCTAGGGGCCGCATCACCGAGCCCCCACTGCCTTAAGCACACCAGCGCTGCCCAGAGGAGACCCTGGCCAAGGCCACGGTGGGGCAAAAGGCCTACCCCAGTAGAATCCCTAGCCTCCGGGACTTCCCTGAGGGCTGTGCAGGTGTTCGGACAAACGAGGCCACCATACGGACCATCAATGGCTGCGGTGCCCACGTCTATCAGAGCTCAGCCCACCCGGATGCCGGTTCTGCATGGGCTTATCACCCGGGGTGCGGCGGATGGCAAGTGCTTTGCTAACCCACCCCCACGCTGCCGGAGGACAGTTCCTGCCCACGGCATGGCGCGGAGCCACCCAGAGGCGGCCCGGGGCACAGCCCGACCTTTCCCGGGCCCTCCCATCTTCTCTGGGAAACCTGGAGCCAGGCATGCCTTCTCGGCCATGGCCAGCCAGGCGGCTGACTTCTGAGGAGGGCGCATACCCCATGACATGCCTTTCTAGCCAGAGGGCATGTTCGTTCTTTGCTTCTCACAGAAAGCATAGGTCGGGGACCACCTGGACTCAGCATAGCCACATCCCGCATTGTGACTGGGCACGGCCGCCCAGGTTTTCTCTCTGATCTAGTTTTGGGGGCCTGTGTCTCGTACATGAATAACACAACACAGTAAACTGGGAAACACTTTTTATTTTTAAAATGCTTCTCCTTTAGACTCTTGTTCTCGATGGCATCACCGTTCTTCCCCGTCATCCAGGCTGGAAGCTTGGGGGCAACCTCGCCTCCTCTCAGCAGTCAGCCTTTCCTTTCCCAATCCTGACTGTTCATCCTTTATGTTATAACCTGTGAAGCTCGTGTCCCGTGTCAGTAACTCTGTTTCTAGTTTCTCAGGCCTTTCCTGGTGGACCTAGGCCCTGCTTGCTCACTGCTTCACTGTGGAAGCACTGACATTGTTACAGAATAAAATGTGAAATTCTCCAGCCCCAACTCACGGTGTGGCCTTCACTTTGTCTACATCTCCATCCCTATTAGACAAGCTCCCTGCTCCTTGAAAAGATCCTGTCTCGTGCCTTTTCGTCTATGAACTATTTCCTATGGGGTTTCCCACCTCTTGCCTCTGGTTTTTAAGAATTTTCACCCCAGCAGAAGAACATGGATCGTTGAAGACCCACCTCTCTAGTCACCTCCTCACGGAGGCTTCCCGTGCACTCTGACTTAGACATGCCTTCCTCTCCCTTCTCCGTACTTGGTGAGAACCTCCCTTATCAAATGTGAGTGTGTCAGCTCGTGCACATCACTCTTCAGGTCATAGTATCTGTTGAACAGTGGTGACAGAGAATGACTGGACTCTGCTTCAAAGCTCAGCTGCCCGTTCAGTGGTACCTGCTGCCGCTCGCTCCTCCACCGACTTTCGTTATGTTCCAAACAGTGCGGAACATAAATGCGGGCAAGAAGTCACCGACGACCCCTTAGTCCCCTCTCTGTATGCCTCCAGGTGCTTAGGGAGAGGCAAGGCGAGCCGAACCCACAACCTTATCTTTAACGGCGATGAGCGCAGAGCATGTGTGGCAGGCCCCAGGTGCTGCTGCTGCTGATGCTGCTATGATGAGTCCTTTCTCTGGCCCAGTGGGGTAAGACTCCAGATCTCTTATTGTTCTCTGCCTGTGCTTTCTCCGTACTGGTTTAGTTTTGTTGCATGTGGGCGGCTGCTTTCTTGTCTCTGAAGGAATTAAGTATGGGTCTCAGAAGTCCCTTATGTCAGTTTTCATTGTTCTGTACCATCTTTTATTTCTACGTCTTTGGGGTTTCTCCCGCTGATACTGCTTTTCCTCTGAGAGGACCTATACTACAAGCCTGTTGTAGACAGAAGAGTAAACTTGGTGCTTTGCTCACCACAATGTTTGAGGGACATTGGCATCGCCGCTGATAGGAGGAGGGACAGGTGAAAAGGAACACGGAGTTCTAGACGGGAGCAGTTGGGAGCAAAGAGTGTGTTGTGGAGTGACGTGTTCGTTTGAGCTTCCAAACTTAATTTGGTATCTGGTTATTGCTACTTTACATTCGTAAACATCATAATATCCACTGATTTCAAAATCTCAGATGCATATTATTACAGCAAGTCAGTTGTTGAGGTGAGAAAAAATGAGAAGGGCCTTGCTATACCACTGAATCTATGACTGTGCACTGCCAATACCTAAGAGAAAGCATCCATTGTGGCGGGAAGGGCTATTTCCTACTGTCTATCTGGGCAGTCAAACAGAATCTCTTTTTTTTTGGTGTCAGTCATGTACAATTACATGAGCAACATTATGGTTACTAGACTCATCCACTGCCCCCCTCCCCTCCATTATCAAGTCCGCAAACCATTATAGTAGCTGTCCATCAATGTAGTAAGTTGCTGTAGAATCACTATGTGTCTTGTGTGTGTTATACTGCAACACCCGTGGGCATCCACACCCTACATTATGTGTGCAGATCATAATGCCCCTTTTACCCCCATATACCTATCTTCGCACCCATTCTCCCAGGTACCTTTCCCTTTGGAAACTGCAAGTCTATTCATGGGTTTTGTGAGTCTGCTCCTGTTTTGTTCCTTTCCGTTTTTGCTTTGTTCTCATACCTCACAGAGGAGTGAAATCCTTGGATACTTGTCTTTCCCCACTTGACTTATTTCACTGAGCATAACACCCTCTAGCTCCTTCCTTGTTGTTGCAAATGGTGGTAGGATTTGCTTTCTTCTTATGGCTTACTAATATTCCATAGCGTGTATGTACCACCTCTTCTTTATCCATTCATCTCCTGATGGACACTTAGGTTGCTTCCATTTCTTGGGTATTGTAAATAGTGCTGCGATCAATATAGGGGTTCACCTGACCCTTTCAAACTGGGCTCCTGCACTCTTAGGGTAAATTCCTAGGAGATGAATTCCTGCGACAAATGGTATTTCTGTTTTTTGGTTTTTTGGGGAACCTCCATACTGCTTTCCACAATGGTTGTGCTGACTGACATTCCCACCAGCAGTGTAGGAGGGTTCCCCTTTCTCCACACCGTTCCCGACATCTGTTGTTGTCTGTCTTTCGGGTGCTGGCCATCCTAACTGGTGTGAGGTGATACGACATTGTGGTTTTAATGTTCTTTTCTCTGATGGTTATCGATGTGGAGCGTCTTTTCATGTGCCTGTCAGCCACCTAAAATTGCTTCTGTGGAGAAGTGTCTGTTAAGATCCACTGCCCATTTTGTAATTGTATTCATTTGCTTTTTGTGTGTTGAGGTTCGTGAGCTCTTGATACATGTTTTGGATGACAACACCTTATCAAGTATGTCATCAGTGAATATATTCTCCCGTACTGAAGGATGTCTTTTGGTTCTACTTATGTTGGTCAAACAGAATCTTTCTAAACCCCCTACCACTTCATTCCAAATCTGACTAATTTTTTTTTCTAGATCACCATCCAACCAAGAAAACAGGAACAAAGAGGAGAAGCTGTGATGCAGGAAAATCTAGCGTAAAACTAAGACATGAAGTATTGTGGAGACTGGTAGGATGCATCTTTCCATGTGCTGCTTTCAAGGGTCATAGGGAAAAAAGAATGCCAAGGAGATGAAGCCTGGGGTGTTGACGTCACTCGTATCGGTGCAGCCTCGTAGCCTCTAGCCATTGATGTGAAGGCTTGCGTGCGGCACTGTTGTCTTTCCTGCGGAGTTAGAAGTGCGGCGTCCTCCATTTGCACTTCATTCAGAGCCTTTGTGGGAATGTCCTGGCACCAGCCATGGTGGACCAGAGAGCTGTGCCATTCCTACTGGGCTGTCGTAGCACCCCTCTCAGAACAGGGCCTCAGCAGCGCTCCCAGTAGTGAGAGAGAGAGAGAGAATTGCGCTCGAGAGACAGTGACAATTTTATTTTCTGTAGCTAACTGAGCATGATCTCTTTCTCAGGAAAATTGAGTTGAGTCCAGTTACCAGGTTCCTTTGAAGGATCATATTTGTAGGTGGCGCCCTCTAACTCCCAGAAGTTTTAATGTCTGGAGATGCTCAGCCCTTGTGGGGATGGCAGGGGTCCCAGGGGAGCGGTGTCGGTGCCCACGCCCGCCGGGACTAAAGAGCTTTTTCCTGCTTCCCGGCCGCAGAGCCTGTCTCCAATGCCAGGGCTAGTTTGCAGAGCATGCCGGGAGAAGCTGATGCAGGTGCGGTCGGCCGTTTTGCATGCCAGTGTCAGCGGGGAAGCACGCCATGTACTAGTCACAGCACGGTAAGGGGCCTCGGAGCTGCGAGGCAAGCCAGGGGAATGGAGCGCCGGAGCTCCTGAAAGCTCCCCCGCCTGCCGAGCAGAGTGCACCTGGGCAGTTTGGCACACCTGTCCTTTCTCCTGAGCGGCATGCCCTGTGAGGGCCTTGCCCCTTTAGCAGTTCTCTCGCTGTTAGGAAGTCTCTCAGGCTGTCTGCCTTTCTTTTTCCCACACCGGCCGGATGTGGATACCTGGGTTGTCCCACAAGAGGCTGGAATCTCAAGTCTCTCGAAGTCTTCCACCTGTCTTTGCTTTCCAACCCCACCGATACTCCAGAAGGCAGCAAGTGCACGGTAGGTTCGTGCTCCTAGAGCACATCTCCAGGGCTATACGTCACACTTCTCCTTGAGGTGCCAGCCTGCCACAGCAGCGTTCTTCCCTGCTGTTCTTCCAGAATTTGGTGTAGTTGTTCTATTTCCATACAATAAGTATGTATGTGCTTTCGGTTTTGGAGGAGGTTTCTGCACCCCTCTCACATGAGCCGGCATCTTTAAACCCATCAGCATATCTTTTTTTTTTTTTCGTTTTTCTGTTTCACTTGTCTTGGGAACCTGTCCCCACCCCCTCAACTTATAGTTTGTCTTCGTTCTTGGATCTCAAGTGAGTCTCCTGTAAGGGAGCACGTAGGTGGTCTTGAGTTATCATCCCTTCTTTTATCCCTGTGTCTTTTGATTGGAGTACTCAAAGCCTGTCCAATTATTCTGACAATTTAGAGCTGTGTCCTTATTGCACTTAAAAACATTTTTTCTGATCATTAATCTACAATCACCCAAAGAACATTATGTTCAGCAAGTACATCAAGTCCCCCCCAAAATCCCCATCACAGTCGCTGTCCATCAGAGTAGTTGGATGCTGTAGACACCTTCACCATTTCAGCACACACACACCCCGTTACAGTTGGTGTCCGGCAGTGTAGTAAGATGCTCTAGAATCACTACCTGTCTTCTCTATGTTCTACAGCCCTCCCCATGCTCCCCACACCCCACACATTATACATGCTAAGCCTAATGTCCCCTTTATTTCTCACCGCCCTTATTACACCCTTCCCACCTACCCTGCCCAGACACTTTCCCTTTGCTAACTCTCAGTCCACTCTCGGGATCTGTGACTCTGCTGCTGTTTTTCCTTCAGTTTTTCTTTGTCATCAAACTCCACACATGAGGGAAATCATTTGGTACATGTCTTTCCCCGCCTGACCTATTTGACTGAGCATAATACAATCTAGCTCCATCCACATTATAGCAAAAGATAGGATTTGTTTTCTTCTTATGGCTGCTTACAGTACTTTTTAAACAGGATTTCAATCTTCTTTTTTCTTTGTAGTTTCGCTATGTGCATTCACCATTGCTCTCCTGGTTATGAGCAGTAGATTTGTGTTAATCGATATGTACTTATATCTATCTATCTATCTGTCTATCTATTTATCAATAAATTAATCAATCAATCATCTTTTTGTCTGATCATCTGTCCTTGTGTACAGAACAGTTAACCATATATCCTATATCACTTTCCTACACTATGCCTCCATAAATCCTGCAAATTATCTAGGCTGTAGAGAGAGAACTGGGTTCACTGAGACACTTGCAGGTCGAGTCTGCCGCGTGTACCAACAAAACCAGGAAATGGTTGTGCCGGGATTTGAACCCGTGTCTCTATCCTCTGTTATCTTTCATCTCCTTCTAACTTGCTGTTTGTATTTAGCCACATTCATTGACTAAGTGCTCCCTAAAGACCACGAGAATCATTCCTCTGGGCCTGTTGTCGACAGAAAAGT
Source organism: Manis pentadactyla (assembly GCF_030020395.1). Lineage (NCBI taxonomy): Eukaryota > Metazoa > Chordata > Mammalia > Pholidota > Manidae > Manis > Manis pentadactyla. Next base: position 160,813,610 of record NC_080038.1, on the reverse strand, counting down.
AAACTTGTTGCTTTGCTCACCACCATGTTTGCAGGACAGCAGCGTGATAAACGCCGATAGGACGGAGGGTCAAATAAAAAGGAACACCAATTACTAGACAGGAGCAGTAGGGACCTAAGAGTATATTGTGGAGAGACGTGTTTATTTGAGTGTCCAAATAACCCTCTTTAAGTGGTTATTAGATCTTAACATTCATGAACATCATAAAACCCACTGATTTCAAAGGCCCAGATGCTTATTATTACAGCAACTCAGTTGTTGAGGTGAGAGAAAATGAGAAGTATGTTACTGCACCACTAAATCTATGGCTGGGAACTGTTGAAACCAAACAAAAAGAATTCACGGTGGCCAGATAGGGCTATTTTCTGCTGACTGTCTCTGGGGTCTCAAACAGAATCAATTTGTCTGATTGTTTGTTTTTCAGTTTCACTCGTGTATGGTACTTGTCCACTCACCTTCGGCTTGTAGTTTGCCTGTGTCCTTATATCTCAAGTGAGTCTCCTGTTAGTAAGCACGTAGGTTCCTTGAGTTTTCATCCCTTCTTTTAACCCTGTATCTTTTGTTTGCAGCACTCAGTGCCTGACCTTTTATTCTGATGATTAAGAACTGTGCACATATTGCGCTAAAAGAATTTTTTTAACATTAAATTACAATCACGTGAAGAACATTATGTTTACTATGCCCCCCCTACACCAAGTTCCCCAGAAAAACCTCTTCAGTCACTTTCGATCAGCGTAGTTGGATGCTGCAGACCCCTTCACCATGTCCCCCCCACAGACCCCGTAACAGTCGCTGTCCATCAGTGAGTAGTAAGAAGCTATATGAACTCTACTAGTCTTCTCTGTGTTGTACAGTACTCCCCATGCACACCCGACCCCATGCATTATACCTGCTAATACTAATGGCCCCATACTTTCTCCCCACACTTATCCATCCCTTCAGACTCACCCTGCCCAGTCCTTTTCCCTTTGGTAACTTTTAGACAACTCCCCGGTTCTGTGAGTCTGCTGTTGTTTTTTTCCTTCAGTTTTTCTTTGTTGTTATACTCCACACATGAGTGAAATCATTTGGTACTTGTCTTTCTCCGCCTGGCCTATTTCTATGAACATACTACCGTCTAGCTCCATCCACGTTATTGCAAATAGTAGTATTTGTTTTCTTCTTAAGGCTGCTTACTGCACTTTTTAAACTGGATTTCATTCTTCCTTTTTGTTTGTACTTTAACTATGTTATTCACAATTCAACTCCTGGATATGAACAATAGCTTTGTGTCAATCGATATGTATCTATATCTATCTATCTAACGTATTAATGTATCTATGTATCTGTGTATCTTTCTATCTAAATATCTATCTTCCTATCATCTATCTATGATATCTATCATCTATAAATCTATGTACCTATCTATCTATCTTTCATCTGTTGTCTGTCTTCCTATCTATCTATGAATCAATCATCTTTTTGTGTGCCCATCTATCCTTATGTTCAGAACAGTTAACAACATAGCCTATGTCTCTTCCCTACATTATGCTTCCAGAAATCTTGCAAGGTAACTAAGCCATAAGGAGAGCACTGTGTTCACCGATACACTTTCAGGTAGAGTCTGCCGCGTTTGCTTACAAAAGCAGTAAATGGAGGTGAAAGGACTTGAAACCGTATCTCTGTCCTCTGTCCTCTTATACATCCTGCTCGCTTGGTGACTTTATTTAGCCACATTCAGTGAGTAAGTGATCCCTGAAGACCACAAGTATCCTCCGTGTGGGCATGCTGTCCACAGAAAAGTGTACTTTGTTCTTTGCACAACACCTTGTTTCAGGGACATCGGCGTGATCACTGCTGATAGGTGGAGGGACAAATATAAAGGAACACCTATTTCTGGACAGGAGCAGTTGGGAACAAAGAGTGTGTTGTGGAGTGAAGTGTTTATTTGAGGGTCCAAACTTCCCTCTTTAGGTTGTTCTTACTTCTTTACATTTGTGAACATCATAAAAAGCAATGATTTTAAATCCCAGACGCATATTATTACAGCAATTCATTTGTTGAGGTGAGAGGGAATGAGAAGGAAGTTGCTGCACCACTAAATATATGCCTGAGCACTGCTCAAACCAAACAAAAAGAATTCACGGTGGCTAGATAGGGCTATTTTCTACTGACTCTCTCTGGGGATTCAAACAGAATCCATTTGTTTGTTTGTTTCTCAGTTTCACTTGTGTAGGGTACCTGTCCCTGCCCCTTCATCTTGTAGATTGTCTGGGTCCTTGGATCTCAAGTGAGTCTCCAGTAAGGGAACTCGTAGGTGGTCTTGAGTTTTCATCAGTTCTTCTAACCCTGTGTCTTTTGATTGGAGCACTCAATGCCTGTACTTTTATTCTGATATTTGAGAGCTGTGCTCTTACATCACTTTGAAATATTTTGTTCTCATTAACGTACAATCACATTCATTACTTTATGATTTCCGGTCTACACCCTTTACCAAGTCCCCCCCAAAATCCCATGTACAGTCGCTGTCTGTCAGCATGTACTAAGATGCTGTAGAATCACTACATGTCTTCTCTGTGATGTACAGCCCTACCCATGACACCCCACCCTGCACAATATACATGCTTATCCTAATGCCCCCATTCTTTTTCCCTGCCCTTATTACTCCCTTCCCACATACCCTACCCATTCCCATTTTCCTTGTTAACTGTTAGTCCACTCTCGGGTTCTGTGAGTCTGCTGCTGTTTTTTCCTTCAGTTTTTCTTTGTTATCATACTCCACACATGAGTGAAATCATTTGGTACATGTATTTCTAAACCTGGCCTACTTGACTGAGCATAATACCCTATAGCTCCATCCACGTTTTTGCAAATGATAGGATTTGTTTTCTTCTTATGGCTGCTTACTGCACTTTTTAAACTGGATTTCATTCTTCTTTTTTTTGTATTTTTGCTATGTGCTTTCACCATTGCTCTCCTGGTTATGAGCAGTAGCTTTGTGTTAATCGATATGTACCTATAGCTATCTATCTGTCTGTCTATCTATTTATCAATCAATCAGTCAACTTTTTGACTGCCCATCTGTCCTTGTGTACAGAAATGTTAAACATATTTCCTATATCACTTTCCTACACCATGCCTCCAAAAGTCCTGCAAAGTATCTTGGCTGTAGAGAGAGCACTGTGTTCACCGAGACAGTTGCAGGTCGAGTCGGCCGCGTGTACCTACAAAATCAGGAAATGGTTGTGCCGGGACTTGAACCCGTTTCTCTATCCTCTGTCCTCTTTCATCTCCTTCTAACTTGCCGTCTGTATTTAGCCACATTCAGTGAGTAAGTGCTCCCTGAAGTCCACTAGTATCATTCCTCTGGGATTGTTGTCGACAGAAAAGTAAACTTGTTGCTTTGCTCACCAAAATGTTTGAAGGACATCAGCGTGATCAACGCCGATAGGACGGAGGGTCAAATAAAAAGGAACACCGATTTCTAGACAGGAGCAGTTGGAAGCTAAGAGTGTATTGTGGATTGACGTGTTTATTTGAGTGTCCAAACATCCCTCTTTATGTGGTTATTAGATCCTCACATTCGTGAACATCATCAAACCCACTGATTTCAAAGGCCCAGATGCTTATTATTACTGCAACTCAGTTGTTGATGTGAGAGAAAATGAGAAGTACGTTGCTGCACCACCAAATCTATGGCTGGGATCTGCTGATACCAAACAAAAATAATTCACTGTGGCCAGATAGGGCTATTTTCTGCTGACTTTCTCTGGGTATTCAAACAAATTTCATTTGTTTGTTTGCTTCCCAGTTTCGCTTGTGTAGGGAAATTGCCCCACACCTTTGGCTTGTAGTTTGTGTCCTTGGATTTCAAGTGAGACTCCTGTACGAAAGCACGTAGGTGTCTTAAATTTTCATCCCTTCTTTTAACCCTGTGTCTTTTGTTTGCAGCACTCACAGCCTAAACATTTATTCTGATGATTCAGAGCTGTGCCCTTATTGCACTGAAAAATATTTTTTGTTATCATTAATCTACAGTCACGTGAGGAACATTATGTTTACTATACTCCCCCTTTCACCAAGTCCCCCCGAAAAACCTCTTCAGTCGCCTTCGATCAGTGTAGTTGGATGCTATAGACCCCTTCACCATGACACCATCCAAAGACCCCGTTACAGTCACTGTCAATCAGCGAGTAGTTAGATGCTATATAATATCTACTAGTCTTCTCTTTGTTTTACAGCACTACCCATGCCCACCCCCGAACCCACGCAATATACATGCTAATCCTAATGCCCCCATTCTTTCTCCCTGCACTTATCCCTCCCTTCAGAACCACCCTGCCCAGTCCTTTTCCCTTTGGCTACTTTTAGTCAACTCTCGGGTACTGTGAGACTGCTGCTGTTTTTTTCCTTCAGGTTTTCTTTGCTATTATACTCCACACCTTTGTGAAATCATTTGATACTTGTCTTTCTATGCCTGACATATTTCTCTGAACATACTACCGTCTAGCTCCATCCACGTCATTACAAATGGTAGGATTTGTTTTCTTCTTATGGCTGCTTACTGCACTTTGTAAACTGGATTTCATTCTTCCTTTTGGTTTGTAGTTTAGCTATGTGCTTTCACCGTTCATCTCCTGGTTATGAGCAACAGCTTTGTGTCAATCGATATATATCTGTATGTATCTATCTCTCTGTCTGTCTGTATATCTATCTGTCTTTCTATATATCCTTCTATCTATCTCTCTATCCATCTCTCTATTTATCTATCCGTCTAGCTTCCTATCATCTATCTATCATGTGTATCATCTATCTATCATCTGTCATCTATCTATCTGTCTATCTATGAATCAATCATCTTTCTGTCTGCCCATCTATCCTTATGTACAGAACAGTTAACAACATCACCTATGTCACTTCCCTACATTATGCTTCCAAAAACATTGCAAGGACACTAGGCCGTAGGGAGAGCACTGGGCTCACTGAGACAATTGCAGATCGAGTCAGCCACGTTTGCTTTCAAAACCAGTAAATGGTGGTGCAGGGACTTGAACCCGTATCTCTGTCCTCTGTCCTCTTAAACCTCCTTCTCGCTTGCTATCTGTATTTAGCCACATTCATTGACTAAGTGCTCACTGAAGACCACAAGTATACTTCCTCTGGGCCTGTTGTAGACAGAAAAGTATACTTGGTGCCTTACTCACCACCATGTTTGAGGGACATTGGCATGTTCACCACTGATAGGAGTAGGGGCAATTAAAAAGGAACACTGAGTTCTAGAGGGAACTGTTTGGAGCAAAGAGTGTGTTGTCGAGTAACGTGTTCAATTTGGCATGCAAACTTCCGTCGTTATCTGCTTATTGCTTCTTTACATTTGTAAACATCATAAAGTCCACTGATTTCAAAAGCCCAGACGCACATTATTATAGCAATTCAGTTGTTGAGGTGAGAGAACATGAAAAGTTCCTCCCTGTACCACTGAGTCAATGACTGGGCACTGCCAAACTGAACACAAAGCATCCACGGTTGCGGGAATGGCTATTTTCTACTGACTGTCTCTCTGGGCACTCAAACAGAGTCACTTTTTTTTTTGGTGTCAGTAATGTATAATTATTTTAACAACATTGTGGTTACTAGACTCCCCCTCCTCAACCCTCCCCACCATTATCAAGTCCACTATCCGCACACCATTACAGTCGCTGTCCATCAATATAGTTAGATGCTATAGAATCACTACCTGTCTTCTGTGTGCTATGCTTCAATCCCCGTGGCCCACAACCCCCTACATTACGTTTGTGGATCGTAATGCCCCTTTACACCCTTAACCCTCTCTTCCCACCCATCCTCTTAGGTCCCTTTCCCTTTGGTAACTGTTAGTCCATTCTTGGGTTCTGTGAGTCTGCTGATGTTTTGTTCCTTCCGGTTTTTGCTTTGTTCTCATACCTCTCAGAGGAGTGAAATCCTTGGGTACTTGTCTTTCTCCACCTGGCTTATTTCACTGAACATAACAACCTCTAGCTCCGTCCGTGTTCTTGCAAATGGTGGTAGGATTACTTTTCTTCTTATGGCTGAATAATATTCCATGGTGTGTATGTACAAATGCTTCTTTATTGTCGGGAGCCGTAGGCCATAGAAACAATGGTCTCTCCCTTTTCACCTAGGCCTCTATTTTCTCAAGCCTGTACCGTTTAGGAAGCATCAATTGACCCAGCTTGCGATTAGATCGCTGGGATAGAGATTATGCAGCTGCCGTGATAACATCTCCTCCTTAGTTAAACCTTCTGTCATTTCTCAGTAATCCCCCACCCATGATCTTTTCCAGATAACATTCCTCAGTTAGGTATCCTAGCAACCTAGATAAATCAATGCACTTCAGCTGGGGCTGTTTCCCCTTCCTAGCTCCTATATAATATTGCTTGTAAAAATAAACATTGAGACCTTGATCAGACTTTCGACTGTGTCTCCTTCTTTGTGTCTGATTTGTCTCTCATCCAGGTTAACTTCCCCTCGAGCCCTTGTCGAAATCCCCACCGGCCGGGGCATGTGGCTCCCAATGTGGGGCTCGAGGTACGAAGCCTGATCTAGACATCGCTAATATGGACGGGCATCCTTCTTTCTTTGGATCACCACCCCACCGGTGATACAAGATTCGCATGAAGATCATCACAGGAGTACCCGCCTGTGACACAGATCGATAAAGGTAAGGAATGAGACGCAGTCATGGGGCAAACACTAAATAAGCATGAGTAATTTGTTAAGGGACTTAAGGCTTCTCTCAAGATATGAGGAATACGGGTTAAGAAAAAAAGATTTAGTTAAATACTTTATCTTGCAAGAGGATGTCTGCCCATGGTTCCCCCAGGAAGAAACTATAGATGAAAAACAGTGGCGCCGAGTTGGCAACTGCCTCAATGATTATCATTCCTTTGACCCTGAGAAGGTCCCAGTACAGGTATTTTCTATTGGAATCTCATAAACGATATGTTGCAGGTCCGCCACTGTCACCCAGATGTTTCAAAGATTGTTGGCGAGAGTGAAAATTATTTGAAGGGAATGTTTAAAACCAGTCAGACTTCTCTCCATAAAAGGAAGTGTCCGAGGAACTGCATCCATCCTCCCCAGCCTCTAATTGTCCCTCTGTCTCCTTTCCCATGCCCGATGTTAAGGGTGATCCACCGTCTAGCGGCCCTCCAAAAATCTATTTACCCAGTCCTGCCGGTCTCAGGTCCAACAGCCCTGATGATGATCCAATCTACCCTGAAGAGGGGGCCAAACTAAAGGACGCTGTCAGTAAGCACCATAATCTTGATTGGCCCCCTCAAGCAACTTTAGGTGCAGGTCCACCACCCTATAACATACAACGCCCTATAACATACCACTGCCCTATGACATACCACCCTCTTTAACAAGCCACTGTTAAACTCTCTCGGGAGGCGCAGTCCCTTAAGGCACTGCTTCAGAACAAAAGGGAGAGATCCCAATTGCTTAGGAAATTACGTGACCTTGACTTTGAAATAAGCTCCCCCCCGACCACCCTGTTCAGAAAATAAAAGTAAGTTCCCCCTCTGCTCCCCCCGTTCAGAAAGTTAAAACCATAAATAAAACCCTTCATGTCTTCCCGGTGACCTGATCCCAAACTAGACCAACCGAGGGAGAACCGACTGAGGGAGAGTCAAATGAGGATGAACCACGAGAATCAGAAGGGGCAGATACGGATGCAGAGGAGCCTATAGCCCAGCTTGAGTCAGAAAACACTGAGGGAGAGGACGAGAATGCAACTTCAAACATTAGGACTCAGCGGAACCGCCACCTTAAATTTAAAAGTATAAAAGACTTAAAGAATGCTGTTTCCTCATATGGCCCTGTTGCCCCATTTACTATTTCATTGTTAGAGTCTCTAAGCGAAGACTGGCTTACAGCTAATGATTGGGGCATGTTAACTAAAGCCACCTTAACAAGAGGTGACTTTCTCTTATGGAAAGCTGATTACACTGAAAGATGCCAGGATACTGCATACCGCAATATGGCTGCCGGCGGTCCCTCCAAATCCTGGATGTTAGACAATCTTCTGGGAAATCGCCCCTATGACACAAATGAAAAACAGGCTAAGTTTTCTCCAGGCTTACTCACACAAATCCAACATGCAGTCCTTAAGGCCTTGAAGAGCCTCCCTTCTAAAGGGTCAGTTTTCACCTCTCTTGACAGTGTTAGAGAGGGGAAGCAGGAACCTTACAGTGAATTCATAGGACGCCTTACAGAGGCCGCCTAATGCCTCATGGGAAGGGAGGAAACAGATAATGAATTCATTAAACATCTTGCTTTTGAAAATGCTAATTCAGCTTGTCAAGCAGCTATGCGTCCCCATCACAGTGGCAAAAAGTTCTCTGATTTTATAAAACTTTGTGCCGATGACCCAACCTCTTGCAATATCGGAATAGCCATAGGAAGAGCTCTTAAAGAGTTTACTCAGGGAGCCAGGCCCAAGACCTGCTTTAATTGTAAACAAACAGGTCATTTTTCAAGAGAGTGCACAGCCCCTAGGACCGAACGATCACTCCCATCATTCCTGTGACCGCGATGCAAATGGGGTAAGCATTGGGCCTCCGAATGCCGCTCCAAGGCTGATATACAGGGTAATCCTCTGCCTCCAAAGCAGGGAAACTTGATAAAGGGCCCACCCCAGGGCCCCAAAGCCTACCCAGGACAGAACCCTGGTGTCATCAGGTTCGTTCCCCAGTCAGTCCAAAATCCAGCATCACTCTCCTCTCTGGAGCAACTGCCGGAAGCGCAAGACTGGACCTCTGTTCCACCTCCCAGTCAATATTGACCCCATAAATGGGAAATCAAATTCTTTCAATGGGGATTTTTGGCCCTTTGCCGCAAGGCACCTTTGTTCTTATAATGGGTCGTGCCACCTCCACTATTCAGGGCCTCACTATTTCTCCAGGAATCATTGACAACGATTATACTGGAGAAATTAAATTTATGGCTACAGCCTTTCAGGGACCAGTTACCATTTCCCCTGGGCAACGGATTGCTCAATTAATATTACTACCCCTCGATGATAAAAATCCTAGCTATAAGCAAAAGAGAGGCCCCCATGGGTTTGGATCATCAGATGTTTATTGGGCACAATAGATCACTCAAAAAAGACCCCTTCTTAACTTAAAATTAAAAGGAAAAACCTTTGAAGGCCTTATAGATACTGGCGCGGATGCCACAACTATTTCCAGTAAGGATTGGCTTTCATCTTGACCTCTCACCGCTTCCATGACTCACCTTAGAGGTATTGGACATACCTCCAACCCCCTACAAAGCTAAAAAGTTATTCAATGGGAAGATGAAGAAGGCAATCACGGTACTGTCCAGCCCTGCGTGCTTGCAGGCCTACCTATAAACCTCTGGGGCAGAGCTATTCTCTCTCAAGTGAAGCTCATTATGTGCAGCCGTAATGAGCTAGTCACTCACCAGATGCTCAATTAAGGCTTTCGCCCTGGGCAAGGGTTGGGCAAACACTCTCAGGGCTCAAAAGAGCCGGTCCCGGTCACCATAAAAACTGATCATGCTGGAATTGGCTATGAAAATTTACCATAATGGCTGTTGACATGCCTGTACCCCATGCAGATAAAATATCCTGGAAAACAACATAGCCTGTATGGGTTAATCAATGGCCCTTAACTACTGAAAAACTGGCAGCAGCCACAATGTTAGTACAGGAACAACTTGCTGCAGGCCATATCCAGCCTACCACCTTCCCCTGGAATACTCCTATTTTTGACAAAAAGGAAATTTCAGGATAATGGAGGTTACTTCAAGATCTTAGAAAAATTAATAAAGCTATGATACCTATGGGGGCCCTTCGACCAGGCCTCCCACTCCTGTGGCGACTCCTGTGGGATACTGTGAAATCATAATTGACCTAAAAGATTGCTTTTTCACAATCCCCCTACATCCTAAAGACTGCAAGCATTTTGCATTTAGTTTGCTGGTGATTAATTTTAAAGGCCCTATGCCAAGATTCCAATGGAAAGTTCTGCCCCAAGGAATGGCAAATAGCCCTACGCTGTGCCAAAAATTTGTAGCTCAAATTATAGACCCATTTAGACAAAGATGGCCTTGTACATATTTAATTCATTACATGGACAATATCCTCATGGCTGGTCCTAACCCCACTGAACTCCTTGCTTATTCCCAAGAGCTTTCCAGGGCCCTTACCAGAGCTGTCTTTAGATAGCCCCTGACAAAATTCAATTAAAACCCCCTTACTTGCTTTTAGGCTTTGAACTCTTTCATAATAAGATTCTTTCACAAAAGGTTCAACTTAGAACCGTTAGCTTAAAAACTTTAAATGATTTTCAAAAACTTCTAGGAGATATTAATTGGCTCAGGCCTTATCTCATGCTAACTACTGGAGAGCTTAAACCCTTGTTTAATATTCTTAAAGGGGACCCAGATCCTACTTCGAGTTGCTCATTAACAGCCCCCGCCCTAGAAGCCCTAAAGGCAGTTTAAGCTGCAATTCTAAACCAAAGGGTCACCTTTATCTCTTATGAGAAGCCTCTTCTCCTAGTCATTTGTGCTACTGATTTTACACCCACCGGAGTGTTCTGGCAAGAGGGTCATCTTTTTTGGTTCCATTTACCTGCCTTCCCAGCCAAAGTCCTTATCCCCTATACCTCCTGGGTGGCTGAACTGATAAAAATCGGATGCGAACAGAGCAGGAAAATATTCGGTAAAGACGCCGACAAAATTATCCTACCCTATTCCCCTACCTAAATCCAGTGGTTGATAGAGAATGACGATGAATGGGCAACATCCTGCAATTCTTTTCAGGGAGCCCTTGAAAATCATTACCCTGCTAACAAGCTTCTCCATTTTCTGAGGACCCAACCATTTGTTTTCCCTACATTGACCTCCTCCCAACCCTATCCTCATGACCCCAAGTTCTCACCGATGGCTCCTCCAACAGAGTGACAGCCTTCACCATAGATAATCAAACCACTTCCCTACAATCCCCATTCCACTCCACTCAATTGGTTGAACACTTCGCTATTTTACAAGTTTTTCAACAACTCCCAAATACTCCATTTAACCTATACACTGACAGTGCTTATATTGCTCAATCCATTCCCCTTTTAGAGACCGTGCCCTATATAAAACCCACTACAAACGCCACCCCTCTGTTTTTTTCCATCCACCAGTGCATACATTCCAGGCAACATTCTTTTTATATAAGCCATATTCTTGCCCTTTCTGGTCTTCCTGGACCTCTAGCCACAGGCAATGCTGTGACCGATAAAGATACCCAACTTTGTCTTCTCGTTGAGGTTGATCCTGCGGCTCAAGCCAAAGAAGCTCACTCTTTACACCACCATAATGCTCAAACCTTACGTCTTCTTTTTAAAATTACTAGAGAACAAGCCCGTCAGATTATTAAATAATGTGCAAATTGTGTCACTCTCCTGCCTGTTCCTCACTTTGGTGTGAACCCTAGGGGCCTAGTTCCCAATGAGATCTGGCAAATGGATGTAACACACATCCCCTCATTCGGAAATCTTAAATATATTCATGTTACTGTAGATACATTTAGTGGATTTATTTTTGCCAGCCTCCACGTTGGAGAAGCTTCAAAAAATCTTATTGCTCATGTACTCAATTGTCTTAGTGTCATGGGAAAACCCGAGATTATCAAGACTGCTAATGGTCCTGGATATACTGGAAAAAATTTTCAAGAATTTTGTCGCCAGTTACAAATTAAGTATGTTACAGGCATACCATACAATCCCCAAGGTCAAGGGATTGTCGAACGAGCCCATTTAACTAATAAACATACCTTCCACAAATTAAAAATGGGAGATTTATATCCCATGAAAGGCTCTCCAAGAAACATTCTTCATCATGCCTTGTTTATTCTTAATTTTCTAACTTTGGATGCTCATGGCAAACCTGCAGCTCGTCGCCTTTGGCACCCACAATATGATAAATCTATGCCACTGTCATGTGGAAAGACAACCTCACATCCCATTGGAATGGCCCCGAGCCCATACTCATATGGGGCTAGGGATCTGCCTGTGTTTTCAACACCAAAGAAGGAGCTGCTCGCTGGCTGCCAGAGCATTTGATTAAACCAATAGTTCTACCAGAAGATTTTTAAAATTCTTATCCAACTTTTCAGGGTGGTGACATCCCCTGAGACATCCTTTTTCTTCTTCTCTCCATAGATTCTAGCCATCGGTTTAGTCCTTGCATTTATCTTAGGCATACGACTCGCCGTCTCCACCCCTCACCAGTGGACCCTTGTACAGCAGACCATTCTTGTTACCACTTACTGGATCCTTGTTGGCATATTCGCACTTCTTAACAGCACCTTATAAAAAGATGAAGCCCATCAACTCTCTCATTTTCACCTTCTTCGCTGAACCTTACAAGTTCTTCAAGACCAAATAGATTCCCTTGCAGAAGTAGTCTTACAGAACAGGCGTGGCCTAGACATTCTCACCGCGGAACAAGGCGGAATCTGCTTAGCCTTAGAAAAGAAATGCTGCTTCTATGCAAGCAAGTCTGGAGTAGTTCGTGACAAAATAAAAAGACTCCAAGAAGATCTCGTGCAAAGAAAGAAAAAACTGTTTGAAAATACCCTATGGTCTTGGATGAGCAGGTTTCTTCCTTATCTTCTCCCTATACTAGGTTCCTTCCTTAGTCTCATGCTTGTGCTCTCCCATGGCCCTTGGGCCTTCCAGAGAATTACCACCTTCATTAAAGAACAGATCAATATGGCCCTCGGCAGACAGATACAATTCCACTGTCACCATTTTGTCCTGGTGGACCAAGGCTATGATGTGCCCGATGACTCCCCTCCTCTAGAAGCTGCATAGGATACAGACCTATGCATATCGGCTCACAATAAAGTGAGTGCGATATGGTCACCAATGTGGTTGCGAAGCTAAGGATTGCAAGGGAAGGTCCATGAACCGCCTCTGAATTCCCTGAGAGAAAAAACTGGCTTGCATGGAGGTTAGTATCTAAAATAAATACGCCCTTCCTCCCCTCCACAAAAGATACCAAGGGCCAACGTTGACCCAATAAATGGGGAGTCTCGAAGGAGCCAAGTCACTAATCCCCAAATTGGTTAATGCCCACCGCTAAATAGCAGGCCTACCCCTCTTTTCTATAAAAGAAGGGAGGAGATATCGGGAGCCATAGGACATAGAAACAATGGTCTCGCCCTTTTCGCCTAGGCCTCTAATTTCTGCCCCATTTAGGAAAGATCAATTGAGCAGCTTGAGATTAGACGCTGGGATAGAGATTAAGCAGCTGCTGTGATAACATCTCCTCCTTAGTAAAACATTCTGTCTTTTCTCAGTAATCCCCCACCCATGATCTTTTCCAGAGAACATTCTTCATTTAGGTATCCTAGTAACCGAGATAATCCTTGCCAATTCAGCTGGGGCTGTTTCCCCCTCATATCTCCCATATAATCTACCTTGTAACAATAAACTTTGAGACCTTGATAAGACTTTTGACTTGGTCTCCTTCTTTGTGTCTGGTTTGTCTCTCATCCAGTTTAACTTCCCCTCGAGCCCTTGTTGAACTCCCCACTGGCCGGGGCATTTATCCATTCATCTCCTGAAGGATACTTAGGTTTCTTCCATTTCTTGTGTAGTGTAAATAGTGCTGCATTAACATAGGGGTGCATCTGTCTCTTTCATAATGGGCTCCTGCACTCTTAGGGTAAATTCCAGGAGAGGAATTCCTGGGTCAGATGGTATTTCTGCTCTTTGTTTTTTTGGGATCATCCACACTTCTTTCCACAATGGTTGAGCTGACTGACATTCCCAACAGCAGTGTAGGAGGGTTCCCCTTTCTACACACCCTTGCCAACATCTGTTGTTGTCTGTCTTTTGGGTGGTGGCCATCATAACTGGTGTGAGGTGATACCCCATTGTGGTTTTAATGGGCATTTCTCTGATGGTTAGCAATGTGGAGCGTCTTTTCATGTGCCTGTCGGCCACCTGAAATTACTTCTGTGGAGAAGTGTCTGTCCAGATCCTCTGTCCATTTTGTAATTGGATTTATTTGCTTTTTGTGTGTTGAGGTTCATGAGCTCTTGATACATGTTTTGGATGGCAACGCCTTATCAAATATGTCATCAGTGAATATATTCTCCCATACAGAAGGATGCCTTTGGTTCTACTGATGGTGGTCAAACAGAATCTTACTAAACCGCCAACCACTTCATTCATAATCTGACTAAATTTTTTTTAAGAACACCAACCAGCCGAGAAAACTGTAACGAAGAGGAGAAGCTGTGATGCAGGAACATCTAGTGTAAAACTGAGAGGTGAGGTGATGTGGAGACTGGTAGGTTGTATCTTTCCATGTGCTGCTTTCAAGTGTCATAGGTCAAAAAGATTGCCAAGGATATGAAGCCTGGGGTGTTGTTGTCACCTGGTATCAATGGAGACACGTAGCCTCTAGCCATTGATGGGAAAGCTAGCGTGCGGCACTGTTGTCTTTCCTGCGGAGTTAGACGTGCAGGGTCCCCCGATTGCAGTTCAGTCAGAGCCCGTGTGGGACTGTCCTGGCACTGGCCGTGGTGGACCCTACAGCTGTGCCATTCCTGCTGGGCAGTTGCAGCACCCCTCTCGGAACAGGGCCTCAACAGGGCTTCCTGGAGAGAGAGAGTAGAGAGAGAATTGCGTTCGAGAGAAATTGACTGTTTTGTTTTCTGTAGCTCCATTAGCAAGCTCCTGATGTTTATTTTGAGAACCCTTTCTCACGAAGATTGATTTGAGGTCAGTTACCAGGTTCCCATGAAGGTCCATATTTGTAGGTGGTGCACTCTAGCTACCAGATGCTTTACTCTCTGGAGATGCACAGGCCTTGGTTGGATGGCAGGGGTTCAAGGGGAGCGGTGACGGTGCCCATCCCCGCCGGGAGTAAAGAGGTCTTTCCGGTTTCCCGGCCACAGTACCCATCTCCACTGCCAGGGCCAGAGTGCGGAGCATGCAGGGAGAAGCTGCCGTAGGTGGGGGCGGCTGGTGACGGCGGGGAGGCAGGCCATGTACCAGTCACAGCATTGTAAGGGGCCTCGGAGCTGCGAGGCCAGCAAGGGTAATGGAGCGACCGGAGCTCCTGAAAGCTAACCCGCCTGCCGGGCAGAGTGCACCCGCGCAGTTTGGCTCACCTGTCCTTTCTCCTGAGTGGCAAGCCGTGTGGAAGCCTTGCCCCTTTAGCAGTTCTCTCGCTGTTAGGAAGTCTCTCAGACTGTCCGCCTTTCTTTTGTCAAACAGCGGCCGGATGTGGATCCCTCTGTTGTCCCACAAGTGGCTGGAACCTCAAGTCTCTCGAAGTCTTCCGCCTCCCTTTGCTTTCCAACCACACCGATCCTCCAGTATGCACCACATGTACGGTAGGTTCATGCTCAGAGAGCACATCTCCACGGCTGTACGTCACACTTCTCCTTGAGGTGAAAGGCTGCCACAGCAGCGTTCCTCCCTGTTGCTCTTCCACGATTTGTTATAGTTGTTCTATTTCCATATAGTACGTATTTATGTGGTTTTGATCTTGGGAGAAGGTTTCCGCTCCACTCTCATGTGAGCCTGCGTCATTAATCTCATCAGCACATCTTTTTTCTGTTTTTTCTCTTCAGTTTCACTTGTTTAGGGTACCTTTCTGCACCCCTCAATTTGTAGTTTGTCTTCGTCCTTGCATATCAAGAGAGTCTCCAGTAAGGGAGCAGGTAGGTGTTCTTGAGTTTTCATCCCTTCTTTTAACCATGTGTCTTTTGATTTGAGCACTCAGAGCCTGTCCTTTTATTCTGATAATTGAGAGCTGTGTCCTTATAGCACTTAAAAAATCTTTTTTGTCATCATTAATCTACAATCACGCGAAGAACATTATGATCACCAAGTACACCAAGTCCTCCCCAAAAACCCGTTATAGTGGCTATCCATCAGCATTGTTGGATGCTGTAGACCCCTTCACCATGTCCCCCCGCACACACCCCGTTACAGTCGCTGTCCATCAGCATGCAGTAAGATGCTGTAGAATCTCTACTTGTCTTCTCTGTTTTGTACAGCCCTCGCCATGTGCCCCCGAACCCCCGCATTATACATGCTAATCCTAATGCCCCCTTTCGTTCCCCAGCCCTTATCCCTCCCTTCATACCTACCCTGCCCAGTCACATTCCCTTGGTAACTGTTAGTCCACTCCCGGGTTCAATGAGTCCGCAGCTGTTTTTTTCCTTCAGTTTTTCTTTGTTGTTATACTCCACACATGAGTGAAATCATTTGGTACATGTATTTCTCCGCCTGGCCTATTTGACTGAGCATAATACCCTCTAGCTCCATCCACGTTATTTCAAATGATAGGATTTGTTTTCTTCTTACGGCTGCTTACTGCACTATTTAAACTGGATTTCTGTCTTCTCTTTTGTCTGTAGTTTCGCTAAGTGCTTTCACCATTGCTCTCCTGGTTATGAGCAATAGCTTTGTGTTAATCGATATTTACCTATATTTATCTATCTGCCTGTCTATCTATCTATCATTCAATCAATCAGTCATCTTTTTATCTGAAAATCTGTCCTTGTATACTGAACAGTTAACAACATAGACTATGTCCCTTCACTACGTTATGCTTCCAAAAATCTTGCAAGGTGAGTAGGCCGTATTGAGAGCACTGGGTTCACCGAGACACTTGCACGTAGAGTCAGCAACGTGTGCTTACAAAACCAGTAAATGGTGGTGCAGGGACTTGAACCCATATCTCTGTCCTCTGTCCGCTTTTCCCTCCTTCTCGCTTGCTGACTGTATTTAGCCACATTCATTGACTAAGTGCTTCCTGAAGACCACAAGTATCCTTTCCCTGGGCCTGTTGTAGACAGTAAAATATACTTGGTGCTTTGCTTACCACCATGTTTGGGGGACATCGGCGTGATCACCGTTGATTGGAGGAGTGTCAAATAAAAAGAAACACCTATGTCTAGACAGGAGCATTTGGGAGCAAAGAGAGTGTTGCAGAGTTACGTGTTTGTTTGAGGGTCCAAACTTCCCTCTTTTGGGGGTTATTACTTCTTTAAATTCGTCAACATCATAAAACCCACTGATTTCAAAAACCCAGACTCATATTACTACAGCAATTCAGTTGTTGAGTTGAGGAAAAATGAGAAGTACATTGGTGTACCAGTAATTTTTGGCAGGGAATGGCTGAAATCAAACAGAAAGAATACACGGTGGCAAGATACGGCTATTTTCTACTGACTGTCTCTGGGGACTCAAATAGAATCCATTTGTTTGTTTGTTTGTTTCTCAGTTTCACTTGTGTAGGTACCTATCTCCACCCATTCGGCATGAAGTTTGTCTGTATCCTTGGATGGCAAGTGAGTCTGCTGTAAGGGAGCACATAGGTGGTCTTCAGTTTTCATCCCTTCTTCTAGCCATGTGTCTTTTGGTTGGAGCACTCAAAGCCTGTCCTTTTATTTTGATGACTCAGGGCTGTTCCCTTATTGCACTTAAAAAAATTTTTTTTGTTATCATTAATCTACAATCACATTAAGAACATTACGTTTACTAGGCTTCCGATTCACCATTCCCCCCCTAAAACCTCTTAGGTCACTGAACATCAGTGTGTAGCAAGATGGTGTATAATCCCTACTGTCCTCTCTGTGTTGTACAGCCCTCCCCATGCTCCTCCCACTACACATATTATACACGCTAATACTAATGCGCCCTTTCTTTCTCCCTGCACTTATCCCTCCATTCCCACCCAACCTGAACAGTCCCATTCCCTTTGGTAACTGTTTATCCACTTGCGGGTTCTGTGAGTCTGCTGCTATTTTTTTCCTTCAGATTTTCTTGGTTGTTATACTCCACACACGAGTGAAATCATCCGGTTCTTGTCTTTCTCTGCCTGGCCTATTTCACTGTGCATACTACCCTCTCAATCCATCCACGTTTTTGCAAATGATAGGATTTGTTTTTTTCTTACGGCTTCTTACTGCACTTTTTAAACTGGATTTCTGTCTTCTCTTTGGTCTGCAGTTTCGCTATGTACATTCACCATTGTGTCGTTGTTATAAGCAATAGCTGTGTTTTAATCCATATGTACCTATATCTATCTATCTGTCTGTCTATCTATCTATCTATCTGTCTATCAATCAATCATCTTTTTGTCTGCCCATCTGTCCTTGTGTACAGAAAAGTTAACAACATAGCCTGTGTCACTTCCTTACATTGTGCTTCCAAAAAACTTTCAAGCTATCTAGGCTGCAGGGAAAGAACTGGGTTCACCGAGACACTTGCAGGTAGAGTCAGCCGCATATTCCTACAAAACCAGGAAATTTTGTTGCAGGGTCTTGAACCCGTGTCTCTGTCCTCTCTCCTCTCTTATCTCCTTCCCACTGGCTGACTGTATTTAGTCACATTCATTGACTAAGGTCTCCATGAAGACCAAAAGTATCCTTCCTTTGGGCCTGTTTTTGACAGAAAAGTAAACTTGTTGCTTTGCTCACCATAATGTTTGAGAGACATCGGCGTGATCTCCGATGTTAGGATGGAGCGACAAATGAAAAGGAAAACCAATTTCTAGACAGGAGCAGTTTGGAGCAAAGAGTGTGTTGTGGAGTGACGTGTTTATTTGAGCGTCCAAACTTCCCTTTTTATATAGTTATTACTTCTTTACATTCATGTACATCATAATGTTCTTTGATTTCATTGATTTCAAAGGCCCAGATGCATATTTTTACAGCAATTCAGTTGTTGAGGTGAGAGTAAATGAGAAGGACGTCGCTGTACCACTAAATCTATGACTGGTCACGGATGAAAAAAAAGTAAAGAATTCACGGTGGAAAGATAGGGCTATTTTCTACTGACTGTCTCTGGGGACTCAAACAGGGTCCATTTGTTTGATTGTTTGTATTTTAGTTTCACTTGTGTTTGGTACCTGTCCTCACCACTTCGGCTTGTCGTTTGTCTGTTTCCTTGGATCTCAAGTGAGTCTTCTGTAAGGGAGCATATAAGTAGTCTTGAGTTTTCGTCCTTCTTTGAACCCTGCGTCTTTTGATTTGGAGCTCTCAAAGCCTGTCCTTTTATTCTGATGATTCAGAGCTGTGCCCTTATTGCACTTAAAAAATTTATTTGTTATAATTAACCTACAATCACGTGAAGAACATTATGTTTACTAGGCTCCCACATTCACCAAGTCCCCCACAAAAACCTCTTACAATTGCTGTCAATCAGCGGAGTTGGATTCTGTTGACCCATTCACTGTGTCCCCCCACACACACCCCATTACAATCGCTGTCCATCAGCGAGTAGTAAGATGTTGTAGAATTTCTACTTATCTTCTGTGTGTTGTACAGCTATCCCCATGCCCCCCTGAACCCACGCATTATGCATGCTAATCCTAATCACCCATTTCTTTCTCCGCGCCCTTATCCCTCCATTCCCAACCACCCTGCCAAGTCTCTTTCCCTTTCGTAACTGTTAGTCCACTTTCGGGTTCGGTGAGTCTGCTGCTGTTTTTTTCCTTTAGTGTTTCTTTGTTGTTATACTCAACACGAGTTAAATCATTTGGTACTTGTCTTTCTCCACCTGGCCTCTTTCACTGAGCATACTACCGTCTTGCTCCATTCACGTCATTGCTAATGGTACCATTTGTTTTCTTCTTATGGCTGCTAACTGCAGTTTTTAAACTGGACTTCATTCTAACTTTCTGTTTGTAGTTTCGCTATGCGTTTTCACCATTGATCTCCTGGTTATGAGCAATATCTTTGTGTTAATCGATATGTATCTGTATCTATCTATCTATCTGTCTGTTGTCTGTCTGTCTATCTATCCATCCTTCTATCTTTCTTACCATCTGTCTATCTATCTATTATCTATCTATCTATCTATCTATCTATCTATCTATCTATCTATCTATCTATCTATCTATCTATCCTTCTATCTTTCTTTCTATCTTTCTATCTATCTATCTATCTATCTATCTATCTATCTATCCATCAAACTGTCTATCTACTTATCATCTATCTCTCATGTCTCTCTTCTATCTATGTATCTATCTATCATCTACCATCTATCTATTTATCTCTCTATCTATCTATGAATAAATCATCTTTTTTTCTGCCTATCTATCCTTATGTACAGAACAGTTAACAACATCTCCTATCTCACTCTCCTACATTATGCTTCAAAAAATCTTGCAAGGTAACAAGGCCGTAGGGATAGCACTGAGTTCATTGAGACACTTGAAGGTCGAGGCAGCCACGTGTGTTTACAAAACCAGTAAATGCTGTTGCACGGACTTGCACCCATATCTCTGTCCTCTGTAGTCTTTTAACTCCTTCTCACTTCCTGACTGTATTTAGCCACATTTAATTACTAAGTGCTCCCTGAAGACCACAGGTATCCCTCCTCTGGATTTGCTGAAGACAGAAAAGTATACATGGTGCTTTGCTCACCAACAAGTTTGAGGGACATCGGCGGTAGCACCACTGATAGGAGGAGGGACAAATATAAAGCAACAACTATTTCTAGACAGGAGCATTTGGGAGCAATGGGAGGGTTGTGGAGATATGTGTTTGTTTGAGTGTCCAAACTTCCCTCTTTAGGTGGTTATTACTTCTTTACATTAAGAACATTATAAAACCCACTGATTTCCAAACACCAGATGCATATTATTACAGCAATTCAGGTGTTGAGTTGAGAGAAAATAAGAAGGATGTTGCTGCACCACTAAATCTATGGCTGGGCACTGCTGATACCAAACAAAAAGCATTCATGGTGGCCAGATAGGTCTATTTACTACTGACTGTCTCGGGGGCACAGACAGAATCCATTTGACTTATTGTTTGTTTTACAGATTCACTTGTGTTGGGTACCTCTCCCCACCCCTTCGGCTTGCAGTTTGTCTGTGTCCTTGAATCTCAAGTGAGTCTCCTGTAAGGGAGCACGTAGTTGTTCTTGAGTTTTCATCCCTTCTTTTAAACCTGTGTCTTTTGTTTGGAGCACTCAAAACCTGTCCTTTTACACTGATGATTCAGAGCTGTGCCCTTATTGCACTTTAAAATGGTTTTTTTGTTATCGTTAATCTACAATCACATGCACAACATTATGTTTAGTAGGATCCCCCTTTCAACAAGTTCGCCCCAACAACGTCTTACAGTCGGTGTCCTTCAGTGTAGTTGGATGCTGTAGAATACTTCACCATGTCCCCCCCCACACACCCCGTTACAGTCGCTGTCCATCAGCGTGTAGTAAGATGCTGTAGAATCTCTAATTTTCTTCTCTGTGTTGTACAGCCCTCCCCATGCCCAGTCGACCCCACGCATTATTCATGCTAACAATAATGTCCCCTTTCTTTCTTCCCACCCTTTTCCCTCCCTTATCACACACCCGGCCCAGTCCTTTTCCCTTTGGTATCTGTTAGTCCACTCTCGGGTTCTGGGATTCTGCTGCTGTTTTTTTCCATCAGTTTTTTTGTTTTTATACTCCACACATGAGGGAAATCATTTGGTACTTGTCTTTCTCCTCCTGGCCTATTTCACTGAGCATACTACCGTCTAGCTGTACCCACATCATTGTAAATGGTAGGATTTGTTTTTTTCTTATGGCTGCTTTCTTTACTTTTTAAACGGGATTTCATTCTTCCTTTTTGTTTGTAGTATCGCTGTGTGCTTTCATCATTTATCTCCCAGTTATGAGCAATAGCTTTCTGTTAATTGATATGTATCTGTATCTATCTATCTATCTATCTATCTATCTATCTATCTATCTATCTATCTATCTATCTATCTGTCTATCTGTCTATCTGTCTATCTACCTGTCTGTCTGTCTGTCTGTCTATCTATCTACCTTTAATTCCTATCTATCTATCATGGCTATCATCTATCTATCATGTCTATCATCTATCTATCTATCATCTGTCATCTATCTATCTATCTATGTATGAATCAATCATCTTTTTGTCTGCCAATCTATCCTTATGTACAGAACAGTTAACAACATAGCCTATATCACCTTTCCTACATTATTCTTCCAAAAATCTTGCAAGTTGAGTAGGCTGTATTGAGAGCACTGTGTTCACTGAGACACTTGCAGGTCGAGTAAGCAACGTGTGCTTACAAAACCGGTAAATGGTGTTGCAGGTACTTGAACCCATATCTCAGTCCTCTGTCCTCTTTTCCCTCTTTCTCGCTTGCTGACTGTATTTAGCCACATTCAATGACTAAGTGCTTCCTGAGGATCACAAGTATTCTTCGTCTGGGCCTGTTGTAGACAGTAAAGTATACTTGGTGTTTTGCTTACCACCATGTTTGAGGGAAATCGGCGTGATCACCATTGATAGGAGGAGGGTCAAATAAAAAGTAACACCTATGTCTAGACAGGAGCATTTGGGAGCAAGGAGAGTGTTGCGGATTTACGTGTTTCTTTGAGTGTCCTAACTTCCCTCAATAGGGGTTTATTGCTTCTTTAATTTCGTGAATATCATAAAACCCACTGATTTCAAAAGCCCAGACTCATTATTACAGCAATTCTGTGGTTGAGGTGAGAAAAAATGAGAAGGACGTTGGTGTACCACTAAATCTATGGCTGGGCACTGCTGTAACCAAACAAAAAGAATTCACAGTGGCTAGATGGCGTTATTTTCTACTGAATGTCTCTGGGGACTCAAACAGAATCAATTTATTTGTTTGTTTCTCATTTTCACTTGTAGGGTACCTATCTCCACATATTCGGCATGAAGTTTGTCTGTGTCCTTGGATCGCAAGTGAGTCTGCTGTAAGGGAGCACAAAGGTGGTCTTGAGTTTTCATCCCTTCTTCTAACACTGTGTCTTTTGGTTGGAGCACACAAAGCCTGTCCTTTTATTCTGATGATTCAGGGCTGTTCCCTTATTGCATTAAAAAAAATTTTTTTGTTATCATTAAGCTACAATCACGTGAAGAACATTATGTTTTCTAGGCTTCCGATTCACTATTCCCCCCGTAAAACCTCTTAGGTCTCTGCCCATCAGCATGTAGTAAGATGGTGTATAATCCCTACTGTCCTCTCTGTGTTGTACAGACCTCCCCATGCTCCTCCTACCACACATAGTATACACGCTAATACTCATGCCCCCAATGCAACCTTTCTTTCTCCCCGCCCTTATCCCTCCCTTCCCACCCAACCTACCCAGTCCCTTTCCCTTTGGTAACTGTTGGTCCACTCGCGGGTTCTGTGAGTCTGCTGCTATTTTTTTCCTTCAGATTTTCTTAGTTGTTGTACTCCACACATGAGTGAAATCATCCGTTTCTTGTCTTTCTCCACCTGGCCTATTTCTCTGAACATAGTACCCTCTAGTTCCATCCACGTTATTGCAAATGATATGATTTGTTTTCTTCTTATGGCTGCTTACTGCACTTTTTAAACTGGATTTCTGTCTTCTCTTTTGTCTGTAGTTTCGCTATGTGCTTTCTCCTTTGTCTCCTTGTTATGAACAATAGCTAATCAATAAGTACCTATATCTATCTATCTGTCTGTCTATCTATCTATCAATCTATCAATCAGTCAATCATCTTTTTGTCTGCCCATCGGTCCTTTTGTACAGAACAGTTATCAACATAACCTGTGTCACTTGCTTATGTTGTGCTTCCAAAAATCTTTCAAGCTAACTAGTCTGCAGGGAAAGCTCTTGGTTCACCGAGACTCTTGCAGGTAGAGTCAGCCGCATATTCCTACAAAACCAGGAAAGTTTGCTGCAGGGTCTTGAACCCGTGTCTCTGTCCTCTCTCCTCTTTTATCTCCTTCTCACTTGCTGACTGTATTTAGTCACATTCATTGACTAAGATCTTACTGATGTTCACAAGTATCCTTCCTCTGGGTCTGTTTTTGACAGAAAAGTAAACTTGGTGCTTTGCTCACCACCATGTTTGAGGGACATCGGCGTGATCACCGCTGATAGGATGGAACGACAAATGAAATTGAAAACCAATTACTAGACAGGAGCAGTTGTTAGCAAAGAGTGTTTGTGGAGTGACGTGTTTATTTGAGTGTCCAAACTTCCCTCTTTATATAGTTATTACTTCTTTACATTCATGAACATCATAAAACCCACTGATTACAAAGGCCCAGACGCATATTTTTACAGAAATTCTGTTGTTGATGTGAGAGAAAATGAAAAGGACGTTGCTCTACCACTAAATCTATGGCTGGGCACGGATGAAATAAAAGAAAAGAATTCACGGTGGAAAGATAAGGCTATTTTCTACTGACTGTCTCTGTGGACTCAAACAGAGTCCATTTGTTTGATTGTTTGTATTTCAGTTTCACTTGTGTTGGGTACCTGTCCTCACCCCTTCGGCTTGTAGTTTGTCTGTTTCCTTGGATCTCAAGTGAGTCTCCTGTAAGGGAGCACATAAGTGGTCTTGAGTTTTCGTCCTTCTTTGAACCCTGCGTCTTTTGATTTGGAGCTCTCAAAGCCTGTCCTTTTATTCTGATGATTCAGAGCTGTGCCCTTATTGTACTTAATAATTATTTTTTGTTATCATTAACCTACAATCACTTGAGTAACATTATGTTTACTAGGCTCCACCGTTCACCAAGTCCCCCACAAAAACCTTTTACAGTTGCTGTCAATCAGCGGAGTTGGATGCTGTAGACCCATTCACTGTTTTCCCCCACACACACCCCATTACAATCGCTGTCCATCAGCGAGTAGTAAGATGCTGCAGAATTTCTACTTGTCTTCTCTGTGTTGTACAGCCCTCCCCATGCCCCCCTGAACCAACTCATTATACATGCTAAACCTAATCTCCCATTTCTTTCTCCCCGCCCTTATCCCTCCTTTCCCAACCACCCTGCCAAGTCCCTTTCCCTTTCGTAACTGTTAGTCCACTTTCGGATTCTGTGAGTCTGCCTCTATTTTTTTTCCTTCAGTGTTTCTTTGTTGTTATACTCCACACGAGTTAAATCATTTGGTACTTGTCTTTCTCCACCTGGCCTCTTTCCCTGAACATACTACCGTCTTGCTCCATCCACGTCATTGCTAATGGTACCATTTGTTTTCTTCTTATGGCTGCTAACTGCAGTTTTTAAACTGGACTTCATTCTAACTTTCTGTTTGTAGTTTCGCTATGTGCTTTCACCATTGATCTCCTGGTTATGAGCAATAGCTTTGTGTTAATCGAAATGTATCTGTTTCTATCTATCTATCTATCTGTCTGTCTGTCTGACTATCTATCCATCCTTCTATCTTTCTTACTATCTATCTATCATCTATCTTTCTATCTATCTATCCTTCTATCTTTCTTTCTATGTATCTATCTTTCTATCTATTTATCTATCTTCTTATCATCTATCTCTCATGTCTCTCTTCTATCTATGTATCTATCTATCTATCATCTACCATCTATCTATCTGTCTATCTATGTAACTATGAATCAATCATCTTTTTTTCTGCCTATCTATCCTTACGTACAGAACAGTTAACAACATCGCCTATGTCAGTTCCCTATATTATGCTTCCAAGAATCTTGCAAGGTAACTAGGCCGTAGGGAGAGCACTGAGTTCATTGAGACACTTGCAGGTCAAGTCAGCCACGTGTGCTTACAAAACCAGTATGTGGTGTTGCAGGGACTTGCACCCATATCTCTGTCCTCTGTCCTATTTTAACTCCTTCTCGCTTCCTGACTGTATTTAGCCACATTCAATTGCTAAGTGCTCCCTGAAGACCACAAGTATCCCTCCTCTGGGTTTGTTGAAGACAGAAAATATACATTGTGCTCTGCTCACCACCAACTTTGAGGGACATCGGTGGGAGAACCGATGATAGGAGGAGGGACAAATAAAAAGGAACACCTATTTATAGACAGGAGCATTTGGGAGCAATGAGAGTGTTGTGGAGTTACGTGTTTGTTTGAGTGTCCAAATTTCCCTCTTTAGGAGGTTATTACTTCTCTACATTCAAGAACATTATAAAACCCAGTGATTTCCAATGACCAGATGCATATTATTGCAGCAATTCAGTTGTTGAGGTGATAAAAAATGAGACGGACGTTGCTGTACCACTAAATCTATGGCTGGGCACTGCTGAAACCAAACAAAAAGAATTCACGGTGGCTAGATAGGGCTATTTTGTACTGACTGTCTCTGGGTACTCAAACAGAATCCATTTGTTTGTTTGTTTCTCAGTTTCACTTGTGTTGGGTACCTGTCCCCACCCCTTCAGCTTGGAGTTTGTCTGTGTCCTTGGATCTCAAGTGAGTCTTCAGTAAGGGAGCACATATATGTTCTTGAGTTTTCATCCCTTCCTCTAACTCTGTGTCTTTTGAATGGAGCACTCAGAGTCTGTCCTTTTATTCTGACAATTTAGAGCAGTGTCCTTATTGCACTTACAAAAAATTTTTTGTTATCTTTAATCTATAATCACGTGAAGATCATTATGATCACCAAGTACAACATGTCCCCCCAAAATGCCCCATTACGGACGCTGCCCATCAGCGTAGTTGGATGCTGTAGACCCCGTCACCATGTTTCCCACCACACACACCGTTACAGTCGCTGTCCACATGCGTGTAGTAAGTTGCTGTAGAAACACTTCTCTTCTATGTGTTGCACAGCCTTCCCCATGCTCCCACCACCCCACACAGTATAAATGCTAATCCTAATGCTCCCTTTCTTTCTGCCCGCCCTTATCCCTCCCTTCCCACCCACCATGCCCATTCCCTTTCCCTTTGGTAACTGTTAGTCCACTCTCGGCTTCTGTGAGTCTGCTGCAGTTCATTTCCTTCAGTTTTTCTTTGTTTTTATACTCCACACAAGGGTGAAATCATTTGGTACTTATCTTTCTTTGCCTGGCCTATTTCACTGAGCATAGTAGTCTCTAGCTCCATCCACGTTGTTCCAAATGGTAGGATTCGTTTTTTTCTTATGGCTGCTTACTGCACTTTTCAAACTGGATTTCTGTCTTCTCTTTTGTCTGTAGTTTAGCTATGTGCTTTCACCTTTGCTCTCCTGGTTATGAGCAATAGCTTTGTGTTAATCGATACTTACCTATATTTTTCTATCTGCCTGTCTATCTATCTATCATTCAATCAATCAGTCATCTTTTTATCTGAACATCTGTACTTGTATGCAGAACAGTTAACAAAATAGACTATGTCCCTTCCCTACGTTATGCTTACAAAAACCTTGTAAGGTAACTAGGCTGTAAGGAGAGCACTGGGTTCACCGAGACACTTGCAGGTCGAGTCAGAAGTGTACCTACAAAACCAGGAAATGGTGGTGCAGGGACTTGTACCCGTGTCTCTGTCCTCTCTCCTCTTTTATCTCCTTCTCACTTGCTGACTGTATTTAGCCACATTCATTGACTAAGTGCTCCCTGAAGACCACAGGTATCGTTCCTCTTTGACATTTGTCAACAGAAAAGTAAACTTGGTGCTTGCTCACAGCCATGTTTGAGGGATATTGGCGTGATAAACCCTGATAGGAGGGAGGGACAAATAAAAAGTAACACTGATTTCTAGACAGGAGCAGTTGGGAGAGAAGAGTGTGTTGTGGAGTGAAGTGTTTATTTCAGTGTCCAAACTTCCCTCTTTACCTGGTTATTACTTCTTTACATTCGTGGACATCATAAAACCCACTGATTTCAAAGGCCCAGACCCATATTATTACAGCAATTCAGTTGTTGAGTTGAGAGAAAATGAGAAGGATGTTGCTGCACCACTAAATCTATGGCTGGGCACTGCAGATACCAAACAAAAAGCATTCACAGTGGCCATATAGGTCTATTTACTACTGACTGTCTCGGGGGCACAGACAGAATCCATTTGACTGATTGTTTGTTTTACAGATTCACTTGTGTTAGGTACCTCTCCCCACCCCTTCGGCTTGCAGTTTGTCTGTGTCCTTGGTCTCAAGTGAGTCTCCTGTAAGGGAGCACGTAGTTGTTCTTGAGTTTTCATCCCTTCTTTTAAATCAGTGTCTTTTGTTTGGAGCACTCAAAGCCTGTCCTTTTACACTGATGATTCAGAGCTGTGCCCTTATTGCACTTTAAAATTCTTTTTTTGTTATCATTAATCTACATTCACATGCAGAACATTATGTTTAGTAGGATCCCCCTTTCACAAAGTTCGCTCCAAAAACCTCTAAGAGTAGGTGTCCATCAGCATAGTTGGATGCTGTAGACTACTTCACCATGTCCCCACACACAGACCCCGTTACAGTCGCTGTCCATCAGCGTGTAGTAATATGCTGTAGAATCTCTAACTTTCTTCTCTGTGTTTTACAGCCCTCCCCATGACCAGCCAATCCCATGCATTATTCATGCTAATTATAATGTCTCCTTTCTTTGTTCCCACCCTTATCCCTCCCTTATCACCCACCCGCCCCTGTCCTTTTCTCTTTGGTATCTGTTAGTCTACTCTCAGGTTCTGGTATTCTGCTGCTTTTTTTTCCATCAGTTTTTTTTTTTAATACTCCACACATGAGGGAAATCATTGGGTACTTATCTTTCTCCTCCTCTTCTTTTTCACTGAGCATACTACCGTCTAGCTCCACCCACATCATTGTAAATGGAAGGATTTGTTTTCTTCTTATGGCTGCTTATTGTACTTTTTAAACGGGATTTCACTCTTCCTTTTTGTTTGTAGTATCGCTATGTGCTTTCACCATTTATCTCCCGGTTATGAGCAATAGCTTTCTGTTGATTGATATGTATCTGTATCTATCTATCTATGTATGTATCTATCTATCTATCTATCTATCTATCTATCTATCTATCTATCTATCTATCATCTATCTATCTATCTATCTATCTATCTATCTATCTATCTATCTAATCTATCATCTATCTATCTATCTATCTATCTATCTATCTATCTATCTATCTATCTATCTATCTATCTATCTATCTATCTATCTAATCTATCTACCTACCTATCTATCTATCATCTATGTATCTTCTAATCTATCTATCTATCTATCTATCTATCTATCTATCTATCTATCATCTATATTCCTATCTATCTATCATGACTATCATATATCTATCATGTCTATCATCTATCTATCTATCATCTGCCTCTCCTCCAGGTGCTTAGGGAGAGGCAAGGCGAGCCACACCCACAACCTTATCTTTAACGGCGATGAACGCTGAGCATGTGTGGCAGGCCCCAGCTGCTGCTACTGCTGCTGCTGCTGTGATGACTCCTTTCTCTGGTCCAGTGGGGTAAGATTCCAGATCTCTTATTGTTCTCTGCCTGTGCTTTCTCTATACTGGTGTAGTTTTGTTGTATGGGGGCGGATGCTTTCGTGTCTCTGAAGGAATTAACTATGGGTCTCAGAAATCCCTTATGTCAGTTTTCATTGTACTGTACCGTCTTCTATTTCTACATCTTTGGGGTTTCTCCCGCTGCTACTGCTTTTCCTCTGAGAGGACCTGTACCACAAGATGTTGTAGACAGAAGAGTAAACTTGGTGCTTTGCTCACCACCATGTTTGAGGGACATTGGCGTCACCGCTGATAGGAGGAGGGACAGGTAAAAAGGAACACCGAGTTCTAGACGGGAGCAGTTGGGAGCAAAGAGTGTGTTATGGAGTGACGTGTTCGTTTGAGCATCCAAACTTACCTCGGAATCTGGTTATTGCTACTTTACATTCGTAAACATCAGAAAATCCACTGATTTCAAAAGCCCAGATGCATATTATTACAGCAAGACAGTTGTTGAGGTGAGAGAAAATGAGAAGGGCCTTGCTATACCACTGAATCTATGACTGGGCACTGCCAATACCTAAGAGAAAGCATCCATTGTGGCAGGAAGGGCTATTTCCTACTGTCTATCTGGGCACTCAAACAGAATCTCTTTTTTTTTTTTGGTGTCAGTAATGTTCAATTACATGAGCAACATTATGGTTACTAGACTCATCATCTACCCCCCTCCCCTCCATTATCAAGTCCGCAAACCATTATAGTAGCTGTCCATCAATGTTGTAAGATGCTATAGAATCACTATGTGGCTTGTGTGTGTTTTACTGCAATTCCCGTGGGCACCCACCCATACATTATATGTGCAGATCATAATGCCCCTTTTACCCCAATATCCCTAACTTCCCACCCATCCTCCCTGGTACCTTTCCCTTTGGAAACTGCAAGTCTCTTCTTGGGTTTTGTGAGTCTGCTCCTGTTTTGTTCCTTCCCGTTTTTGCTTTGTTCTCATACCACACAGAGGAGTGAAATCCTAGGATACTTGTCTTTCCCCACTTGGCTTATTTCACTGAGCATAACACTCTCTAGCTCCTTCCTTGTTGTTGCAAATGGTGGTTGGATTTGCTTTCTTCTTATGGCTTACTGATATTCCATAGCATGTATGTACCACCTCTTCTTTATCCATTCATCTCCTGATGGACACTTAGGTTGCTTCCATTTCTTGGGTATTGTAAATAGTGCTGCGATCAACATAGGGGTTCTCCTGTCCCTTTCAAACTGGGCTCCTGCACTCTTAGGGTAAATTCCTAGGAGAGGAATTCCTGGGACAAATGGTATTTCTGTTTTTTGCTTTCTTGGGGAACTTCCATACTGCTTTCCATAATGGTTGAGCTGACTGACATTCCCACCAGTAGTGTAGGAGGGTTCCCCTTTCTCCACACCCTTACCGACATCTGTTATTGTCTGTCTTTCGGGTGGTGGCCATCCTAACTGGTGTGAGGTGATACCCCATTGTGGTTTTAATGTGCTTTTCTCTGATGGATATCGATGTGGAGCGTCTCTTCATGTGCCTGACGGCCACCTGAAATTGCTTCTGTGGAGAAGTGTCTGTTAAGATCCACTGCCCATTTTGTAATTGGATTCATTTCCTTTTTGTGTGTTAAGGTTCGTGAGCTCTTAATACATGTTTTGGATGGCAACACCTCATCAAGTATGTCATCAGTGAATATATTCTCCCATACTGAAGGATGTCTTTTGGTTCTACTTATGTTGGTCAAACAGAATCTTTCTAAACCCCCTACCACTTCATTCCAAATCTGACTATTTTTTTTCCAGATCACCAACCAGACAAGAAAACAGGAACAAAGAGGAGAAGCTGTGATGCAGGAACATCTTGCATAAAACTGAGAGGTGAAGTTTTGTGGAGACTGGTAGGATGCATCTTTCCATGTGCTGCTTTCAAGGGTCATAGGGAAAAAAGATTGCCAATTAGATGAAGCCCGTTGTGTTGATGTCACCTCATATCGGTGCAGCCTCGTAGCCTCTAGCCATTGATGTGAAGGCTAGCATGCGGCACTGTTGTCTTTCCTGCAGAGTTAGACGTGCGGCGTCCCCTGTTTGCAGTTCAGTCAGAGCCTGTGTGCGACTGTCCTGGCACCGGCCATGGTTTACCAGAAAGCTGTGCCATTCCTCCTGGGCTGTTGCAGCACCCATCTCAGAACAGGGCCTCAGCAGTGCTCCAAGGAGTGAGAGAGAGAGAGAGAATTGCGCTCGAGAGACCGTGACAATTTTATTTTCTGTAGCACCCTGAGCATGCTCCTGATGTTTATTTTGAGATCTCTTTCTCAGGAAGATTGATTTGAGTCCTGTTTCCAGGTTCCTTTGAAGGTTCATATTTGTAGGTGGCGCCCTCTAGCTCCCAGAAGCTTTAATGTCTGGAGATGCTCAGCTCTTGGGGAGATGGAAGAGGTCCCAGGGCAGCGGTGTCGGTGCCCACCCCCGCTGGGACAAAAGAGGTCTTTACTGTTTCCCGGACGCAGTGCCTGTCTCCACTGCCAGGGCTAGTTTGTGGAGCATGCAGGGAGAAGCTGACGTAGGTGCGGTCGGCCGTTTTGCAGGCCAGCGCCGGCAGGAAAGCAGGCCGTGTACTAGTTACAGTACGGTAAGGGACCTCGGAGCTGCGAGGCAAGCCAGGGAAATGAATCGCCGGAGCTCCTGAAAGCACCAACGCCTGCCGGGCAGAGTGCACTTGGGCAGTTTGGCACACCTGTCCTTTCTCCTGAGCGGCATGCCCCGTGAAGGCCTTTCCCCTTTAGCAGTTCTCTCGCTGTTAGGAAGTCTCTCAGGCTGTCTGCCTTTCTTTTTCCCACACCGGCCGGATGTGGATACCTGGGTTGTCCCACAAGAGGCTGGAATCTCAAGTCTCTCGAAGTCTTCCGCCTGTCTTTGCTTTCCAACCCCACCAATACTCCAGAAGGCAGCACGTGCATGGTAGGTTTGTGCTCCTAGAGCCCATCTCCAGGGCTATGCATCACACTTCTCCTTGAGGTGCCAGCCTGCCACAGCAGCGTTCTTCCCTGCTGCTCTTCCAGGATTTGTTGTAGTTGTTCTACTTAAATACAGTACGTATGTATGTGCTTTCAGTTTTGGAGGAGGTTTCCACACACCTCTCACGTGAGCCGCCATGTTTAATTACATCAGCATATCTTTTTTCTTTTTTTTTTCTGTTTCACTTGTCTTGGGAACCTGTCCCCACCCCCTCAACTTACAGTTTGTCTTCGTCCTTGGATCTGAAGTGAGTCTCCTGTAAGGGAGCACGTAGGTGGTCTTGAGTTTTCATCCCTTCTTTTATCCCTGTGTCTTTTGATTGGAGCACTCAGAGCCTGTCCATTTTTTCTGACAATTTAGAGCTGTGCCCTTATTGCAGTTAAGAACTTTTTTTCTTATCATTAATCTACAATCACTCGAAGAACATTATGATTCGCAAGTAAACCAAGTCCCCCCCAAAATCCCTGTTACAGTGGCTGTCCATCAGAGTAGTTGGATGCTGTAGACCCCTTCACCATTTCAGCACACACACACACCGTTACAGTTGCTGTCCGTCAGTGAGTAGTGAGATGCTCTAGAATCACTACCTGTCTTCTCTATGTTCTACAGCCGTCCCCATGCTCCCCACACCTCACACATTATACATGCTAATCCTAATGTCCCCTTTATTTCTCGACGCCCTAATTAAACCCTTCCCACCCCCCCTGCCAAGTCCCTTTCCCTTTGCTAACTGTTAGTCCACTCTAGGGTTCTTTGAGTCTGATGCTGTTTTTTCCTTCAGTTTTTCTTTGTTATAATACTCCACACATGAGGGAAATCATTTGGTACATGCATTTCTCCGCCTGGCCTATTTGACTGAGCATAATACAATCTAGCTCCATCCACTTTATAGTAAATGATAGGATTTGTTTTCTTCTTATGATTGCTTACAGCACTTCTTAAACTGGATTTCATTCTTCTTTTTTCTTTGTAGTTTCGCTGTGTGCTTTCACCATTGCTCTCTTGGTTATGAGCAGTAGCTTTGTGTTAATCGATATGTACCTATATCTATCTATCTGTCTGTCTACCTACCTATATATCTGTCTATCAATCAATCAATCATCATTTTGTCTGCCAATCTGTCCTTGTGTACAGAACAGTTAAACACATTGTCTATGTCACTTTCCTACATTATGCTTCCAAAAATCTTGCGAGGTGTCTAGGCTGTAGGGAGAGCACTGGGTTCACAGAGACACTTGCAGTTCGAGTCGGCCACGTTTACCTACAAAACCAGGAAATGGTTGTGCAGGGACATGAACGCGTGTCTCTATCCTCTGTCCTCTTTCATCTAATTCTCACTTGCTGTCTGTATTTAGCCACATTCATTGACTAAGTGATCCCTGAAGACCACAAGTATCCTTCCTCTGGGACTGTTGTCGACAGAAAAGAAAACTTGTTGCTTTGCTCACCATCATGTTTGAAGGACATCGGCATGATCTCTGCTGATAGGACGGAGGGTCAAATAAAAAGGAACACCAATTTCTAGACAGGAGCAGTTTGGAGCTAAGAGTGTATTGTGGAGTGACATGTTTATTTGAGTGTCCAAACTTCACTCTTTAGGTGGCTATAAGATATTCACATTCGTGAAGATCATAAAACCCACTGATTTCAAAGGCCCAGGTGCTAATTATTACAGCAACTCAGTTGTTGAGGTGAGAGAAAATGAGAAGTATGTTGCTGCACCACTAAATCTATGGCTGGGAACTGCTGAAACCAAACAAAAAGAATTCACGGTGGCCAGATAGGGCTATTTTCTGCTGACTGTCAATGGGGACTCAAACAGAGTTAATTTGTTAATTGTTTGTTTTTCAGTTTCACTCGTGTAGGGTACTAGTCCACACACCTTCGGCTTGTAGTTTGTCTGTGTCCTTGGATCTCAAGTGAGTCTCCTGTATGTAAGCACATAGGTGTCTTGAGTTTTCATCCCTTCTTTTAACACTGTGTCTTTTTTTTCCAGCACTCAGAGCATGACCTTTATTCTGAGGATTCAGAGCTGTGCCCTTATAGCAAAAAAAAAATTTTTTCTTATTATTAAATTACAGTCACGTGAAAAACATGTTTTCTATGCTCCCCTTCAGCAAGTCTGCCCCAAAACCTCTTACAGTCGCTGTCCATCAGCGAGCAGTAGATGCTATATAATCTCTGCCAGTCTTCTCTGTGTTTTACAGCACTCCCCGTGCCTCTCCGACCCCACGCAATATACATGCTAAGCCTAATGCTCCAATTCTTTCTCCCCACACTTATCCCTCCCTTAAGACCCACCCTGCCCAGTCCTTTTCCCTTTGGTAACTTTTAGTCAACTCTCGGTTTCTGTGAGTGTGCTGTTGTATTTTTCCTTCAGTTTTTCTTTGTTGTTATACTCTACACATGAGTGAAATCACTTGGTACTTGTCTTTCTCCGCCTGGCTTATTTCTCTAAACATACTGCCGTCTAGCTCCATCCTCGTCATTGAAAATGGTAGTATTTGTTTTCTTCTTAAGGCTGCTTGCTGAACTTTTTAAAATGGATTTCATTCTTCCTTTTTGTTTGTAGTTTAGCTATGTGAATTCACCATTCATCTCCTGGTTATGAGCAATAGCTTTGTGTCAGTTGATATGTATGTGCAACTATCTATATAACGGTCTGTCTCTCTATCTATGTATCTATGTATCTATCTATCTGTCTATCTATCTATCTATCTATCTATCTATCTATCTGTCTATCTTCCTATCATCTATCTATGATGTCTTTCATCTATCAATCTATGTACCTATCTATCTATCTTTCATCTGTCATCTGTCTACCTATCAATCTATGAATCAATCATCTGTTTGTATGCAAATCTATCGTTATGTACAGAACAGTTAAAAATATAGCCTATGTCACTTCCCTACATTATGCTTCCAAAAACTTGCAAGGTAACTAGGCCGTAAGGAGAGCACTGGGTTCAACAAGAAACTGCAGGTAGATTCAGCCTCATGTGCTTACAAAACCAGTAAATGGTGTTGCAGGGACTTGAACCCGTATCTCTGTCCTCTGTCCACTTATACCTCCTTCACGCTTTCTAACTGTATTTAGCCACATTCATTGACTAAGTGCTCACTGAAGACCACAAGTATCCTTCCTCTGGGCCTGTTGTAGACAGAAGAGTATACTTGGTTTTTTACTCACCACCATGTTTGAGGGACATCGGCGTGATCACCGCTGAAAGGAAGAGGGACAAATAAAAAGGAACACCTATTTCTAGACAGGATCATTTTGGAGCAAAGTGTGTGTTGTGGAGAGACGTGTTTGTTTGAGTGTCCAAACTTCCCTCTTTATGTGGTTATTATATCCTTACAGTCGTGAACATCATAAAACCCAGTGATTTCAAAAGCCCAGACGCATATTATTACAGCAATTCATTTGTTGAGGTGAGAAAAAATGATAAGGACTTTTCAGTACCACTAATTCTATACCTGGGCACTGCTGAAACCAAACAAAAAGAATTCACGGAGGCTAGATAGGACTATTTTCTAGTGACTGTCTCTGGGGACTCAAACAGAATCCATTTGTTTCTTTGTTTATCAGATTCACTTGTATAGGATACCTGTCCCCGCCCATTCAGCTTGTATTTTGTCTGTGCCTTTGGATCTCAAGTGAGTCTCCAGTAAGGGAGCAAGTAGGTTTTCTTGAGTTTTCATCAGTTTTTCTAAACCTGTGTCTTTTGATTGGAGCACTGAAAGCCTGTAGTTTTATTCTGATATTTGAGAGCTGTTCTCTTACTGCACTTGGAAATTTTCTTTGTACTCATTAGTATTCAATCACATGCAGAATATTATGTTTACTAGTCTACCCCCTTCACCAAGTCCCCATCAAATCCCAGTTACAGTCGCTGTCTGTCAGCATGTACTAAGATGCTGTAGAAACAATACTTGTCTTCTCTGTGTTGTTCAACCCTACCCATGACCCACCACTCTACACATTATACATGCTAATCCTAATGCCCCCACTCTTTTTCCCCACCCTTATTACTCCCTTCCCACAAACCTTACCCAGTCCTTTTCTCTTTGGTAACTGATAGTCCACTCTCGTGTTCTGTGAGTCTGCTAATGTTTTTTCCTTCAGTTTTCTTTGTTATCATACTCCACACATGAGTGAAATCATTTGGTACATGTATTTCTCCGCCTGGCCTATTTTACTGAGCATAATACACTATAGCTCCATCCACGTTATTGCAAATGATAGGATTGTTTTCTTCTTATGGCTGCTTACTGCACTTTTTAACTGGATTTCATTCATCTTTTTTGTTTGTAAATTCGCTATGTACTTCAACCATTGCTCTCATGATTATGAGCAATAGCTTTGTGTTAATCGATATGAACCTATATCTATCTATCTGTCTGTCTTTCAATCAATCAATCAATCAATCATCTTTCTGTCTGCCCATCTGTACTTGTGTGCAGAACAGTTAACCACATATCCTATGTCACTTTCCTACATTATGCTTCCAAAATTCCTGCAAGGTAACTAGGCTGTAGGGAGAGCACTGTGTTCACCGAGACACTTGCAGGTCATGTCGGCCGAGTGTACCTACAAAACCAGGAAATGTTTGTGCAGGGACTTGAACCCGTGTCTCTATCCTCTGTCCTCTTTCATCTCCTTCTCACTTCCTGTCTGTATTTAGCCTCATTCATTCACTAAGAGCTCCCTGAAGACCACAAGTACCTTCCTTTTTGCCTGTGGTCGACAGAAAAGTAAACTTGTTGCTTTGCTCACCACCATGTTTGAAGGACATCTATGTGAACACCACTGAAAGGATGGAGGGTCAAATAAAAAGGAACACCAATTTCTAGACAGGAGCAGTTGGGAGCTAAGAGTGTATTGTGGAGTGACATGTTTATTTGAGTGTCCAAACATCCCTCTTTAGGTGGTTATTACTTCACATTCGTAAAGGTCATAAAACCCACAGAATTCAAAGGCCCAGATTCTTATTATTTCAGCAACCCAGTTGTTGAGGTGAGAGAAAATGAGAAAGACGTTGCTCCACCACTAAATCTATGGCTGGGCATTGCTGAAAACAAACAAAAAGAATTCACGGTGGCCAGATAGTGCTATTTTCTACTGACTATCTCTGGGGCTCAAACAGAATCCATTTGTTTGATTGTTTGTTTTTCAGTTTCACTCGTGTAGGGTACTTGTCCCCACACCTTCAGCTTGTAGTTTGTCTCTGTCCTTGGATCTCAAGTGAGTGTCCTGTAAGGAAGCACGTAGGTTTCTTGAGTTTTCATCCGTTCTTTTAACCCTGTGTCTTTTGTTTGCAGCACTCAGAGCCTGACCTTTTATTCTGATGATTCAGTGCTGTGCCCTTATTGCACTTAAAAAAATTTTTTGTTATCATTAATCTACAATCACGTGAAGAACATTATGTTTACTATGCTCCCCCTTATCCAAGTCCACCAGCAAAAACCTCTTAAAGTCGCTGTCCATCAGCATAGTTGGATGCTTTAAACCCCTTCAGCATGTACCCCTTCAAAGACACCGATACAGTCGCTGTCAATCATGGAGTAGTAAGATGCTATATAACCTCTACTAGTCTTCTCTGTGTTGTACAGCACTCCCCATGTCCCGCGCGACCACACGCAATATACATGGTAATCCTAATGCCCCCAATCTTTCTCCCCACACTTATCCCTCCCTTCAGAACCACCCTGTGGAGTCCTTTTCCCTTTGGCAACTTTTAGTCAACTCTCAGGTTCTGTGAGTATCCTGCTGTTTTTTTCCTTCAGTTTCTCTTTGTTGTTATACTCCACACATGAGTGATATCATTTGATATTGTCTTTCTCCACCTGACCTATTTTTCTGAACATACTACTGTCTAGCTCCATACACGTCATTGCAAATGGTAGGATTTGTTTTCTTCTTATGGCTGCTTACTGCAATTTGTAAACTGGATTTCATTCTTCCTTTTTGTTTGTAGTTTAGCTATGTGATTTCACCATTCATCTCCTTGTTATGAGCAACAGCTTTGTGTCAATCGATATGTACCTGTATCTATCTATCGCTCTGTCTGTCTGTATATCTATCTATCTTTCTATATATCCTTCTTTCTATCTCTCTATCCTCTCTATTTATCTATCCATCTATCTAGCTTCCTGTCTTCTATCTATCATGTGTATCATCTATCTATCATCTGTCATCTATCTATCTATCTATGAAACAATCTTCTTTCTGTCTGTCCATCTATCCTTATGTACAGAACAGTTAACTACATCACCTATGTCACTTCCCTACATTATGCTTTCAAAAACATTGCAAGGTCACTAGGCCGTAGGGAGAACACTGGGCTCACTGAGACAATTGCAGATTGAATCAGCCGCGTGTGCTTACAAAACCAGTAAATGGTGGTGCAGGGACTTGAACCCGTATCCCTGTACTCTGTCCTCTTAAACCTCCTAGTCTCTTGCTAACTGTATTTAGCCACATTCATTGACTAAGTCCTCACTGAAGACCCCAATTATACTTCCTCTGGGCCTGTTGTAGATAGAAAAGTATACTTGGTGCTTTACTCACTACCATGTATGAGGGACATTGCCATGTTCACCACTGATCGGAGGAGGGACAAATAGAAAGGAACACCTATTTCTAGACAGGAGCATTTGGGAGCTAAGTGTGTGTTGTGGAGAGACGTGTTTGGTTGAGTGTCCAAACTTCCCTCTTTACGTGGTTATTACTTCTTACAATCGTGGATATCATAAAACCCAGTGATTTCAAAAGCCCGGACGCATATTATTACAGCAATTCATTTGTTGATGTGAGAAAAATGAGAAGGACATGGCAGTACCACTAAATCTATACCTGGGCACTGCTGATACCAAACAAGAAATTCACGGTGGCTAGGTAGGACTATTTTCTAGTGACTGTCTCTGGGGACTCAAACAGAATCCATTTGTTTCTTTGTTTCAATGATTCACATGTAGAGGTTACCTGTAACCTCCCCTGCAGCTCGTAGTTTGTCTGTGTCCTTGGTTCACAAGTGAGTCTCCAGTAAGGGAGCACTTAGGTGATCTTAAGTTTTCATCCGTCCATCTAACCCTGTGTCTTTTGATTTTAGCAGTGAAAGCCTGTAATTTTATTCTGATATTTGATAGCTAGGCTCTTACAGCACTTTGAAATTTATTTTATTATCATTAATATACAATCACATGCAGAACAATATGTTAACTAGTCTAATCCCTTCACCAAGTCATCGCCAAATCCCAGTTTCAGTCGCTGTCCGTCAGCATGTCGTAAGATGCTCTAGAAACACTACTTGTCTTCTCTGTGTTTGTATAGCCCTCCTAATGACCAATCACCCTACAGATTATTCATGCCAATCTTATTGCCCCCATTCTTTTTTCCCGCCCTTATCAATCCCTTCCCACAAAAACTACCCAGTCCCTTTCTCTTTGGTAACTCTTAGTCCACTCTCGGGTACTGTGTATATGCTGCTGTTTCTTCCTTCAGTTTTTCTTTGTTATCGTACTCCACACATGAGTTAAATCATTTGGTACATGTATTTCTCCGACTGGCCTATTTGACTGAGCATAATACCCTCAAGCTCCATCCAAGTTATTGCCAATGATAGGATTTGTTTTCTTCTTATGGCTGCTTACTGCACTTTTTAAACTGGATTTTATTCTTCTTTTTCGTTTGTAGTTTGCTATGTGCTTCAACCATTGCTCTCATGGTTATGAGCAATAGCTTTGTGTTAATCGATATGAACCTATATCTATCTATCTGTCTGTCTATCAATCAATCAATCAGTCAAACAATCAATCATCTTTCTGTCTGCCCATCTGTCCTTGTGTACAGAACATGTAACCACATATCCTATGTCACTTTGCTACATTATGCTTCCAAAAATCCTGCAAGGTAATTAGGCTGTAGGGAGAGCACTGGGTTCACCGAGACACTTGCAGTTCGTGTCGGTCGAGTGTACCTACAAATCCAGGAAATGGTTGTGCAGGGACTTGAACCCGTGTCTCTATCCTCTGTCCTCTTTCATCTCCTTCTCACTTCCTGTCTGTATATAGCCACATTCATTCACTAAGTGCTCCCTGAAGACCACAAGTATCCTTCCTCTGGGCCTGTGGACGACAGAAACGTAAAATTGTTGCTTTGCTCACCACCATGTTTGAAGGACATCTATGTGAACACCACTGATAGGATGGAGGGTCAAATAAAAAGGAACACCAATTTCTAGACAGGAGAAGTTGGGAGCTAAGAGTGTATTGTGGAGTGACATGTTTATTTGAGTGTCCAAACTTCCCTCTTTAGGTGGTTATTACTTCACATTCGTGAAGATCATAAAACCCACAGATTTCAAAGGCCCAGATTCTTATTATTTCAGCAACTCAGTTGTTGAGGTGAGAGAAAATGAGAAGGACGTTGCTCCACCACTAAATCTATGGCTGGGCCTTGCTGAAAACAAACAAAAAGAGTTCACGGTGGCCAGATAGTGCTATTTTCTACTGACTGTCTCTGGGGCCTCAAACAGAATCCAATTGTTTGATTGTTTGTTTTTCAGTTTCACTCGTGTAGGGTACTTGTCCCCACACCTTCAGCTTGTAGTTTGTCTTTGTCCTTGGATCTCAAGTGAGTCTCCTGTAAGGAAGCACGAAGGTTTCTTGAGATTTCATCCGTTCTTTTAAACCTGTGTCTTTTGTTTGCAGCACTCAGAGCCTGAACTTTTATTCTGATGATTCAGTGCTGTGCCCTTATTGCACTTAAAAAATTTTTTTTGTTATCATTAATCTACAATCACGTGAAGAACTTTATGTTTACTATGCTCCCCCTTATCCAAGTCCACCAGCAAAAACCTCTTAAAGTCGCTGTCCATCAGCATAGTTGGATGCTTTAAACCCCTACAGCATGTACCCCTTCAAAGACACCGATACAGTCGCTGTCAATCATGGAGTAGTAAGATGCTATATTACCTCTACTAGTCTTCTCTGTGTTGTACAGCACTCCCCATGTCCCGCGCGTCTCCATGCAATATACATGGTAATCCTAATGCCCCCAATCTTTCTCCCCACACTTATCCCTCCCTTCAGAACCAGCCTGTGCAGTCCTTTTCATTTGGCAACTTTTAGTCAACTCTCGGGTTCTGTGAGTATCCTGCTGTTTTTTTCCTTCAGTTTCTCTTTGTTGTTATACTCCACACATGAGTGATATCATTTGATATTGTCTTTCTCTGCCTGACCTATTTTTCTGAACATACTACTGTCTAGCTCCATCCACGTCATTGCAAATGGTAGGATTTGTTTTCTTCTTATGGCTGCTTACTGCACTTTGTAAACTGGATTTCATTCTTCCTTTTTGTTTGTAGTTTAGCTATGTGATTTCACCATTCATCTCCTGGTTATGCGCAACAGCTTTGTGTCAATCGATATGTATCTGTATCTATCTATCGCTCTGTCTGTCTGTATATCTATCTATCTTTCTATATATCCTTCTTTCTATCTCTCTATCCTCTCTATTTATCTATCCATCTATCTAGCTTCCTGTCTTCTATCATGTGTATAATCTATCGATCATCTGTCATCTATCTATCTGTCTGTCTATGAAACAATCTTCTTTCTGTCTGTCCATCTATCCTTATGTACAGAACCGTTAACTACATCACCTATGTCACTTCCCTACATTATGCTTTCAAAAACATTGCAAGGTCACTAGGCCGTAGGGAGAGCACTGGGCTCACTGAGACCATTGCAGATCGAATCAGCCGCGTGTGCTTACAATACCAGTAAATGGTGGTGCAGGGACTTGAACCCGTATCTCTGTCCTCTGTCCTCTTAAACCTCCTTCTCGCTTGCTAACTGTATTTAGCCACATTCATTGACTAAGTCCTCACTGAAGACCCCAATTATACTTCCTCTGGGCCTGTTGTAGACAGAAAAGTATACTTGGTGCTTTACTCACCACCATGTTTGAGGGACATTGGCATGTTCACCACTGATAGGAGGAGGGACAAATAAAAAGGAACACCTATTTCTAGACAGGAGCATTTGGGAGCAAAGTGTGTGTTGTGGAGAGACGTGTTTGGTTGAGTGTCCAAACTTCCCTCTTTATGTGGTTATTACTTGTTTACAATCGTGGATATCATAAAACCCAGTGATTTCAAAAGCCCAGACGCATATTATTACAGCAATTCATTTGTTGATGTGAGAAAAATGAGAAGGACATTGCAGTACCACTAAATCTATACCTGAGCACTGCTGATACCAAACAAAGGGAATTCACGGTGGCTAGGTAGGACTATTTTCTAGTGACTGTCTCTGGGGTCTCAAACAGAATCCATTTGTTTCTTTGTTTCAAAGATTCACTTGTATAGGGTACCTGTCCCCGCCCCTTCAGCTTGTAGTTTGTCTGAGTCCTTGGATCACAAGTGAGTCTCCAGTAAGGGAGCACTTAGGTGATCTTGAGTTTTCATCAGTACTTCTAACCCTGTGTCTTTTGATTGGAGCAGTGAAAGCCTGTACTTTTATTCTGATATTTGATAGCTAGGCTCTTACTGCACTTTGAAATTTTTTTTGTTCTCATTAATATACAATCACATGCAGAACAATATGTTAACTAGTCTAACCCCTTCACCAAGTCCTCGCCAAATCCCAGTTTCTGTCGCTGTCCGTCAACGTGTCGTAAGATGCTCTAGAATCACTACTTGTCTTCTCTGTGTTGTATAGCCCTCCCAATGACCCTTCACCCAACACATTATTCATGCTAATCCTAATGCCCCCATTCTTTTTCCCCGCCCTTATCAATCCCTTCCCACAAACACTACCCAGTCCCTTTCTCTTTGGTAACTCTTAGTCCACTCTCGGGTACTGTGTATATGCTGCTGTTTCTTCCTTCAGTTTTTCTTTGTTATCGTACTCCACACATGAGTTAAATCATTTGGTACATGTATTTCTCCGACTGGCCTATTTGACTGAGCATAATACCCTCTAGCTCCATCCAAGTTATTGCCAATGATAGGATTTGTTTTCTTCTTATGGCTGCTTACTGCACTTTTTAAACTGGATTTTATTCTTCTTTTTCGTTTGTAGTTTGCTATGTGCTTCAACCATTCCTCTCATGGTTATGATCAATAGCTTTGTGTTAATCGATATGAACCTATATCTATCTATCTGTCTGTCTATCAATCAATCAATCAATCAATCAATCAATCATCTTTCTGTTTGCCCATCTGTCCTTGTGTGCAGAACAGTTAACCACATATCCTATGTCTCTTTAATACATAATTCTTCCAAAAATCCTGCAAGGTAACTAGGCTGTAGGGAGAGCACTGGGTTCACCGAGACACTTGCAGGTCGTGTCGGCCGAGTGTACCTACAAAACCAGGAAATGGTTGTGCAGGGACTTGAACCCGTGTCTCTATCCTCTGTCCTCTTTCATCTCCTTCTCACTTCCTGTCTGCATATAGCCACATTCATTCACTAAGTGCTCCCTGAAGACCACAAGTATCCTTCCTCTGGGCCTGTGGACGACAGAAACGTAAAATTGTTGCTTTGCTCACCACCATGTTTGAAGGACATCTATGTGAACACCACTGATAGGATGGAGGGTCAAATAGAAAGGAACACCAATTTCTAGACAGGAGCAGTTGGGAGCTAAGAGTGTATTGTGGTGTGACATGTTTATTTGAGTGTCCAAACTTCCCTCTTTAGGTGGTTATTACTTCACATTCGTG
Source organism: Manis pentadactyla (assembly GCF_030020395.1). NCBI lineage: Eukaryota > Metazoa > Chordata > Mammalia > Pholidota > Manidae > Manis > Manis pentadactyla. Next base: position 160,769,667 of record NC_080038.1, on the reverse strand, counting down.
AAGATCATAAAACCCACAGATTTCAAAGGCCCAGATTCTTATTATTTCAGCAACCCAGTTGCTGAGGTGAGAGAAAATGAGAAGGACGTTGCTCCACCACTAAATCTATGGCTGGGCCTTGCTGAAAACAAACAAAAAGAGTTCACGGTGGCCAGATAGTGCTATTTTCTACTGACTGTCTCTGGGGGCTCAAACAGAATCCATTTGTTTGATTGTTTTTCAGTTTCACTCGTGTAGGGTACTTGTCCCCACACCTTCAGCTTGTAGTTTGTCTTTGTCCTTGGATCTCAAGTGAGTCTCCTGTAAGGAAGCACGTAGGTTTCTTGAGTTTTCATCCGTTCTTATAACCCTGTGTCTTTTGTTTGCAGCACTCAGAGCCTGACCTTTTATTCTGATGATTCAGTGCTGTGCCCTTATTGCACTTAAAAAATTTTCTTTGTTATCATTAATCTTCAATCACGTGAAGAACATTATGTTTACTATGCTCCCCCTTATCCAAGTCCACCAGCAAAAACCTCTTAAAGTCGCTGTCCATCAGCATAGTTGGATGCTTTAAACCCCTTCAGCATGTACCCCTTCAAAGACACCGATACAGTCGCTGTCAATCATGGAGTAGTAAGATGCTATATAACCTCTACTAGTCTTCTCTGTGTTGTACAGCACTCCCCATGTCCCGCGCGACCACACGCAATATACATGGTAATCCTAATGCCCCCAATCTTTCTCCCCACACTTATCCCTCCCTTCAGAACCACCCTGTGCAGTCCTTTTCCCTTTGGCAACTTTTAGTCAACTCTCGGGTTCTGTGAGTATCCTGTTGTTTTTTTCCTTCAGTTTCTCTTTGTTGTTATACTCCACACATGAGTGATATCATTTGATATTGTCTTTCTCCGCCTGACCTATTTTTCTGAACATACTACTGTCTAGCTCCATCCACGTCATTGCAAATGGTAGGATTTGTTTTCTTCTTATGGCTGCTTACTGCACTTAGTAAACTGGATTTCATTCTTCCTTTTTGTTTGTAGTTTAGCTATGTGATTTCACCATTCATCTCCTGGTTATGAGCAACAGCTTTGTGTCAGTCGATATGTATCTGTATCTATCTATCGCTCTGTCTGTCTGTATATCTATCTATCTTTCTATATATCCTTCTTTCTATCTCTCTATCCTCTCTATTTATCTATCCATCTATCTAGCTTCCTATCTTCTATCATGTGTATAATCTATCGATCATCTGTCATCTATCTATCTGTCTATCTATGAAACAATCTTCTTTCTGTCTGTCCATCTATCCTTATGTACAGAACCGTTAACTACATCAACTATGTCACTTCCCTACATTATGCTTTCAAAAACATTGCAAGGTCACTAGGCCGTAGGGAGAGCACTGGGCTCACTGAGACAATTGCAGATCGAATCAGCCGCGTGTGCTTACAAAACCAGTAAATGGTGGTGCAGGGACTTGAACCCGTATCTCTGTCCTCTGTCCTCTTAAACCTCCTTCTCGCTTGCTAACTGTATTTAGCCACATTCATTGACTAAGTCCTCACTGAAGACCCCAATTATACTTCCTCTGGGCCTGTTGTAGACAGAAAAGTATACTTGGTGCTTTACTCACCACCATGTTTGAGGGACATTGGCATGTTCACCACTGATAGGAGGAGGGACAAATAAAAAGGAACACCTATTTCTAGACAGGAGCATTTGGGAGCAAAGTGTGTGTTGTGGAGAGACGTGTTTGGTTGAGTGTCCAAACTTCCCTCTTTATGTGGTTATTACTTGTTTACAATCGTGGATATCATAAAACCCAGTGATTTCAAAAGCCCAGACGCATATTATTACAGCAATTCATTTGTTGATGTAAGAAAAATGAGAAGGACATTGCAGTACCACTAAATCTATACGTGGGCACTGCTGATACCAAACAAAAGGAATTCACGGTGGCTAGGTAGGACTATTTTCTAGTGACTGTCTCTGGGGTCTCAAACAGAATCCATTTGCTTCTTTGTTTCAAAGATTCACTTGTATAGGGTACCTGTCCCCGCCCCTTCAGCTTGTAGTTTGTCTGAGTCCTTGGATCACAAGTGAGTCTCCAGTAAGGGAGCACTTAGGTGATCTTGAGTTTTCATCAGTACTTCTAACCCTGTGTCTTTTGATTGGAGCAGTGAAAGCCTGTACTTTTATTCTGATATTTGATAGCTAGGCTCTTACTGCACTTTGAAATTTTTTTTGTTCTCATTAATATACAATCACATGCAGAACAATATGTTAACTAGTCTAACCCCTTCACCAAGTCCTCGCCAAATCCCAGTTTCAGTCGCTGTCCGTCAACGTGTCGTAAGATGCTCTAGAATCACTACTTGTCTTCTCTGTGTTGTATAGCCCTCCCAATGACCCTTCACCCAACACATTATTCATGCTAATCCTAATGCCCCCATTCTTTTTCCCCGCCCTTATCAATCCCTTCCCACAAACACTACCCAGTCCCTTTCTCTTTGGTAACTGTTAGTCCACTCTCGGGTACTGTGTATATGCTGCTGTTTCTTCCTTCAATTTTTCTTTGTTATCGTACTCCACATATGAGTTAAATCATTTGGTACATGTATTTCTCCGACTGGCCTATTTGACTGAGCATAATACCCTCTAGCTCCATCCCAGTTATTGCCAATGATAGGATTTGTTTTCTTCTTATGGCTGCTTACTGCACTTTTTAAACTGGATTTTATTCTTCTTTTTCGTTTGTAGTTTGCTATGTGCTTCAACCATTCCTCTCATGGTTATGATCAATAGCTTTGTGTTAATCGATATGAACCTATATCTATCTATCTGTCTGTCTATCAATCAATCAATCAATCAATCAATCAATCAATCATCTTTCTGTCTGCCCATCTGTCCTCGTGTACAGAACAGGTAACCACATATCCTATGTCACTTTCCTACATTATGCTTCCAAAAATCCTGCAAGGTAACTAGGCTGTAGGGAGAGCACTGGGTTCACCGAGACACTTGCAGGTCGTGTCGGCCGAGTGTACCTACAAAACCAGGAAATTGTTGTGCAGGGACTTGAACCCGTGTCTCTATCCTCTGTCCTCTTTCATCTCCTTCTCACTTCCTGTCTGTATATAGCCACATTCATTCACTAAGTGCTCCCTGAAGACCACAAGTATCCTTCCTCTGGGCCTGTGGACGACAGAAACGTAAAATTGTTGCTTTGCTCACCACCATGTTTGAAGGACATCTATGTGAACACCACTGATAGGATGGAGGGTCAAATAAAAAGGAACACCAACTTCTAGACAGGAGCAGTTGGGAGCTAAGAGTGTATTGTGGAGTGACATGTTTATTTGAATGTCCAAACTTCCCTCTTTAGGTGGTTATTACTTCACATTCGTGAAGATCATAAAACCCACAGATTTCAAAGGCCCAGATTCTTATTATTTCAGCAACCCAGTTGCTGAGGTGAGAGAAAATGAGAAGGACGTTGCTCCACCACTAAATCTATGGCTGGGCCTTGCTGAAAACAAACAAAAAGAGTTCACGGTGGCCAGATAGTGCTATTTTCTACTGACTGTCTCTGGGGGCTCAAACAGAATCCACTTGTTGATTGTTTGTTTTTCAGTTTCACTCGTGTAGGGTACTTGTCCCCACACCTTCAGCTTGTAGTTTGTCTTTGTCCTTGGATCTCAAGTGAGTCTCCTGTAAGGAAGCACGTAGGTTTCTTGAGTTTTCATCCGTACTTTTAACCCTGTGTTTTTGTTTGCAGCACTCAGAGCCTGACCTTTTATTCTGATGATTCAGTGCTGTGCCCTTATTGCACTTAAAAAATTTTTTTTGTTATCATTAATCTACAATCACGTGAAGAACATTATGTTTAGTATGCTCCCCCTTATCCAAGTCCACCAGCAAAAACCTCTTAATGTCGCTGTCCATCAGCATAGTTGGATGCTTTAAACCCCTTCAGCATGTACCCCTTCAAAGACACCGATACAGTCGCTGTCAATCATGGAGTAGTAAGATGCTATATAACCTCTACAAGTCTTCTCTGTGTTGTACAGCACTCCCCATGTCCCGCGCGACCCCACGCAATATACATGGTAATCCTAATGCCCCCAATCTTTCTCCCCACACTTATCCCTCCCTTCAGAACCACCCTGTGCAGTCCTTTTCCCTTTTGCAACTTTTAGTCAACTCTCGGGTTCTGTGAGTATCCTGCTGTCTTTTTCCTTCAGTTTCTCTTTGTTGTTATACTCCACACATGAGTGATATCATTTGATATTGTCTTTCTCCGCCTGACCTATTTTTCTGAACATACTACTGTCTAGCTCCATCCACGTCATTGCAAATGGTAGGATTTGTTTTCTTCTTATGGCTGCTTACTGCACTTAGTAGACTGGATTTCATACTTCCTTTTTGTTTGTAGTTTAGCTATGTGATTTCACCATTCATCTCCTGGTTATGAGCAACAGCTTTGTGTCAATCGATATGTATCTGTATCTATCTATCGCTCTGTCTGTCTGTATATCTATCTATCTTTCTATATATCCTTCTTTCTATCTCTCTGTCCTCTCTGTTTATCTATCCATCTATCTAGCTTCCTGTCTTCTATCATGTGTATAATCTGTCGATCATCTGTCATCTATCTATCTGTCTATCTATGAAACAATCTTCTTTCTGTCTGTCCATCTATCCTTATGTACAGAACCGTTAACTACATCAACTATGTCACTTCCCTACATTATGCTTTCAAAATCATTGCAAGGTCACTAGGCCGTAGGGAGAGCACTGGGCTCACTGAGACAATTGCAGATCGAATCAGCCGCGTGTGCTTACAAAACCAGTTAATGGTGGTGCAGGGACTTGAACCCGTATCTCTGTCCTCTGTCCTCTTAAACCTCCTTCTCGCTTGCTAACTGTATTTAGAGACATTCATTGACTAAGTCCTCACTGAAGACCCCAATTATAATTCCTCTGGGCCTGTTGTAGACAGAAAAGTATACTTGGTGCTTTACTCACCACCATGTTTGAGGGACATTGGCATGTTCACCACTGATAGGAGGAGGGACAAATAAAAAGGAACACCTATTTCTAGACAGGAGCATTTGGGAGCAAAGTGTGTGTTGTGGAGAGACGTGTTTGGTTGAGTGTCCAAACTTTCCTCTTTATGTGGTTATTACTTGTTTACAATCGTGGATATCATAAAACCCAGTGATTTCAAAAGCCCAGACGCATATTATTACAGCAATTCATTTGTTGATGTGAGAAAAATGAGAAGGACATTGCAGTACCACTAAATCTATACCTGGGCACTGCTGATACCAAACAAAAGGAATTCACGGTGGCTAGGTAGGACTATTTTCTAGTGACTGTCTCTGGGGTCTCAAACAGAATCCATTTGTTTCTTTGTTTCAAAGATTCACTTGTATAGGGTACCTGTCCCCGCCCCTTCAGCTTGTAGTTTGTCTATGTCCTTGGATCACAAGTGAGTCTCGAGTAAGGGAGAACTTAGGTGATCTTGAGTTTTCATCAGTTCTTCTAACCCTGTGTCTTTTGATTGGAGCAGTGAAAGCCTCTACTTTTATTCTGATATTTGAGAGCTAGGCTCTTACTGCACTTTGAAATTTTTTTTGTTCTCATTAATATACAATGACATGCAGAACAATATGTTAACTTGTCTAACCCCTTCACCAAGTCCTCGCCAAATGCCAGTTTCAGTCGCTGTCCGTCAGCGTGTCGTAAGATGCTCTAGAATCACTACTTGTCTTCTCTGTGTTGTATAGCCCTCCCAATGACCCTTCACCCTACACATTATTCATGCTAATCCTAATGCCCCCATTCTTTTTCCCCGCCCTTATCAATCCCTTCCCACAAACACTACCCAGTCCCTTTCTCTTTGGTAACTCTTAGTCCACTCTCGGGTACTGTGTATATGCTGCTGTTTCTTCCTTCAATTTTTCTTTGTTATCGTACTCCACACATGAGTTAAATCATTTGGTACATGTATTTCTCCGACTGGCCTATTTGACTGAGCATAATACCCTCTAGCTCCATCCAAGTTATTGCCAATGATAGGATTTGTTTTCTTCTTATGGCTGCTTACTGCACTTTTTAAACTGGATTTTATTCTTCTTTTTCATTTGTAGTTTGCTATGTGCTTCAACCATTGCTCTCATGGTTATGAGCAATAGCTTTGTGTTAATCGATATGAACTATATCTATCTATCTGTCTGTCTATCAATCAATCAATCAATCAATCAATGATCTTTCTGTCTGCCCATCTGTCCTTGTGTACAGAACAGGTAACCACATATCCTATGTCACTTTCCTACATTATGCTTCCAAAAATCCTGCAAGGCAACTAGGCTGTAGGGAGAGCACTGGGTTCACCGAGACACTTGCAGGTCGTGTCAGCCGAGTGTACCTACAAAACCAGGAAATGGTTGTGCAGGGACTTGAACCCGTGTCTCTATCCTCTGTCCTCTTTCATCTCCTTCTCACTTCCTGTCTGTATATAGCCACATTCATTCACTAAGTGCTCCCTGAAGACCACAATTATCCTTCCTCTGGACCTGTGGACGACAGAAACGTAAAATTGTTGCTTTGCTCACCACCATGTTTGAAGGACATCTATGTGAACACCACTGATAGGATGGAGGGTCAAATAAAAAGGAACACCAATTTCTAGACAGGAGCAGTTGGGAGCTAAGGGTGTATTGTGGACTGACATATTTATTTGAGTGTCCAAACTTCCCTCTTTAGGTGGTTATTACTTCACATTCGTGAAGATCATAAAACCCACAGATTTCAAAGGCCCAGATTCTTATTATTTCAGCAACCCAGTTGTTGAGGTGAGAGAAAATGAGAAGGACGTTGCTCCACCACTATATCTATGGCTGGGCCTTGCTGAAAACAAACAAAAAGAGTTCACGGTGGCCAGATAGAGCTATTTTGTACTGACTGTCTCTGGGGGCTCTAACAGTATCCATTTGTTTGATTGTTTGTTTTTCAGTTTCACTCGTGTAGGGTAATTGTCCCCACACCTTCTGCTTGTAGTTTGTCTTTGTCCTTGGATCTCAAGTGAGTCTCCTGTAAGGAAGCACGTAGGTTTCTTGAGTTTTCATCCGTTCTTTTAACCCTGTGTCTTTTGTTTGCAGCACTCAGAGCCTGACCTTTTATTCTGATGATTCAGTGCTGTGCCCTTATTGCACTTAAAAAATTTTTTTTGTTATCATTAATCTACAATCACGTGAAGAACATTATGTTTACTATGCTCCCCCTTATCCAAGTCCACCAGCAAAAACCTCTTAAAGTCGCTGTCCAACAGCATAGTTGGATGCTTTAAAACCCTTCAGCATGTATCCCTTCAAGGACACCGATACAGTCGCTGTCAATCATGGAGTAGTAAGATGCTATATAACATCTACTAGTCTTCTCTGTGTTGTACAGCACTCCCCATGTCCCGCGCGACCACACGCAATATACATGGTAATCCTAATGCCCCCAATCTTTCTCCCCACACTTATCCCTCCCTTCAGAACCACCCTGTGCAGTCCTTTTCCCTTTGGCAACTTTTAGTCAACTCTCGGGTTCTGTGAGTATCCTGCTGTTTTTTTCCTTCAGTTTCTCTTTGTTGTTATACTCCACACATGAGTGATATCATTTGATATTGTCTTTCTCCGCCTGACCTATTTTTCTGAACATACTACTGTCTAGCTCCATCCACGTCATTGCAAATGGTAGGATTTGTTTTCTTCTTATGGCTGCTTACTGCACTTAGTAAACTGGATTTCATTCTTCCTTTTTGTTTGTAGTTTAGCTATGTGATTTCACCATTCATCTCCTGGTTATGAGCAACAGCTTTGTGTCAATCGATATGTATCTGTATCTATCTATCGCTCTGTCTGTCTGTATATCTATCTATCTTTCTATATATCCTTCTTTCTATCTCTCTGTCCTCTCTGTTTATCTATCCATCTATCTAGCTTCCTGTCTTCTATCATGTGTATAATCTGTCGATCATCTGTCATCTATCTATCTGTCTATCTATGAAACAATCTTCTTTCTGTCTGTCCATCTATCCTTATGTACAGAACCGTTAACTACATCAACTATGTCACTTCCCTACATTATGCTTTCAAAATCATTGCAAGGTCACTAGGCCGTAGGGAGAGCACTGGGCTCACTGAGACAATTGCAGATCGAATCAGCCGCGTGTGCTTACAAAACCAGTTAATGGTGGTGCAGGGACTTGAACCCGTATCTCTGTCCTCTGTCCTCTTAAACCTCCTTCTCGCTTGCTAACTGTATTTAGAGACATTCATTGACTAAGTCCTCACTGAAGACCCCAATTATAATTCCTCTGGGCCTGTTGTAGACAGAAAAGTATACTTGGTGCTTTACTCACCACCATGTTTGAGGGACATTGGCATGTTCACCACTGATAGGAGGAGGGACAAATAAAAAGGAACACCTATTTCTAGACAGGAGCATTTGGGAGCAAAGTGTGTGTTGTGGAGAGACGTGTTTGGTTGAGTGTCCAAACTTTCCTCTTTATGTGGTTATTACTTGTTTACAATCGTGGATATCATAAAACCCAGTGATTTCAAAAGCCCAGACGCATATTATTACAGCAATTCATTTGTTGATGTGAGAAAAATGAGAAGGACATTGCAGTACCACTAAATCTATACCTGGGCACTGCTGATACCAAACAAAAGGAATTCACGGTGGCTAGGTAGGACTATTTTCTAGTGACTGTCTCTGGGGTCTCAAACAGAATCCATTTGTTTCTTTGTTTCAAAGATTCACTTGTATAGGGTACCTGTCCCCGCCCCTTCAGCTTGTAGTTTGTCTATGTCCTTGGATCACAAGTGAGTCTCGAGTAAGGGAGAACTTAGGTGATCTTGAGTTTTCATCAGTTCTTCTAACCCTGTGTCTTTTGATTGGAGCAGTGAAAGCCTCTACTTTTATTCTGATATTTGAGAGCTAGGCTCTTACTGCACTTTGAAATTTTTTTTGTTCTCATTAATATACAATGACATGCAGAACAATATGTTAACTTGTCTAACCCCTTCACCAAGTCCTCGCCAAATGCCAGTTTCAGTCGCTGTCCGTCAGCGTGTCGTAAGATGCTCTAGAATCACTACTTGTCTTCTCTGTGTTGTATAGCCCTCCCAATGACCCTTCACCCTACACATTATTCATGCTAATCCTAATGCCCCCATTCTTTTTCCCCGCCCTTATCAATCCCTTCCCACAAACACTACCCAGTCCCTTTCTCTTTGGTAACTCTTAGTCCACTCTCGGGTACTGTGTATATGCTGCTGTTTCTTCCTTCAATTTTTCTTTGTTATCGTACTCCACACATGAGTTAAATCATTTGGTACATGTATTTCTCCGACTGGCCTATTTGACTGAGCATAATACCCTCTAGCTCCATCCAAGTTATTGCCAATGATAGGATTTGTTTTCTTCTTATGGCTGCTTACTGCACTTTTTAAACTGGATTTTATTCTTCTTTTTCATTTGTAGTTTGCTATGTGCTTCAACCATTGCTCTCATGGTTATGAGCAATAGCTTTGTGTTAATCGATATGAACTATATCTATCTATCTGTCTGTCTATCAATCAATCAATCAATCAATCAATGATCTTTCTGTCTGCCCATCTGTCCTTGTGTACAGAACAGGTAACCACATATCCTATGTCACTTTCCTACATTATGCTTCCAAAAATCCTGCAAGGCAACTAGGCTGTAGGGAGAGCACTGGGTTCACCGAGACACTTGCAGGTCGTGTCAGCCGAGTGTACCTACAAAACCAGGAAATGGTTGTGCAGGGACTTGAACCCGTGTCTCTATCCTCTGTCCTCTTTCATCTCCTTCTCACTTCCTGTCTGTATATAGCCACATTCCTTCACTAAGTGCTCCCTGAAGACCACAATTATCCTTCCTCTGGACCTGTGGACGACAGAAACGTAAAATTGTTGCTTTGCTCACCACCATGTTTGAAGGACATCTATGTGAACACCACTGATAGGATGGAGGGTCAAATAAAAAGGAACACCAATTTCTAGACAGGAGCAGTTGGGAGCTAAGGGTGTATTGTAAACTGACATATTTATTTGAGTGTACAAACTTCCCTCTTTAGGTGGTTATTACTTCACATTCGTGAAGATCATAAAACCCACAGATTTCAAAGGCCCAGATTCTTATTATTTCAGCAACCCAGTTGTTGAGGTGAGAGAAAATGAGAAGGACGTTGCTCCACCACTATATCTATGGCTGGGCCTTGCTGAAAACAAACAAAAAGAGTTCACGGTGGCCAGATAGAGCTATTTTGTACTGACTGTCTCTGGGGGCTCTAACAGTATCCATTTGTTTGATTGTTTGTTTTTCAGTTTCACTCGTGTAGGGTAATTGTCCCCACACCTTCTGCTTGTAGTTTGTCTTTGTCCTTGGATCTCAAGTGAGTCTCCTGTAAGGAAGCACGTAGGTTTCTTGAGTTTTCATCCGTTCTTTTAACCCTGTGTCTTTTGTTTGCAGCACTCAGAGCCTGACCTTTTATTCTGATGATTCAGTGCTGTGCCCTTATTGCACTTAAAAAATTTTTTTTGTTATCATTAATCTACAATCACGTGAAGAACATTATGTTTACTATGCTCCCCCTTATCCAAGTCCACCAGCAAAAACCTCTTAAAGTCGCTGTCCAACAGCATAGTTGGATGCTTTAAAACCCTTCAGCATGTATCCCTTCAAGGACACCGGTACAGTCGGTGTCAATCATGGAGTAGTATGATGCTATATAACTTCTACTAGTCTTCTCTGTGTTGTACAGCACTCCCCATGTCCCGCGCGACCCCACGCAATATACATGGTAATCCTAATGCCCCCAATCTTTCTCCCCACACTTATCCCTCCCTTCAGAACCAGCCTGTGCAGTCCTTTTCATTTGGCAACTTTTAGTCAACTCTCGGGTTCTGTGAGTATCCTGCTGTTTTTTTCCTTCAGTTTCTCTTTGTTGTTATACTCCACACATGAGTGATATCATTTGATATTGTCTTTCTCCGCCTGACCTATTTTTCTGAACATACTACTGTCTAGCTCCATCCACGTCATTGCAAATGGTATGATTTGTTTTCTTCTTATGGCTGCTTACTGCACTTTGTAAACTGGATTTCATTCTTCCTTTTTGTTTGTAGTTTAGCTATGTGATTTCACCATTCATCTCCTGGTTATGAGCAACAGCTTTGTGTCAATCGATATGTATCTGTATCTATCTATCGCTCTGTCTGTCTGTATATCTATCTATCTTTCTATATATCCTTCTTTCTATCTCTCTATCCTCTCTATTTATCTATCCATCTATCTAGCTTCCTGTCTTCTATCATGTGTATAATCTATCGATCATCTGTCATCTATCTATCTGTCTATCTATGAAACAATCTTCTTTCTGTCTGTCCATCTATCCTTATGTACAAAACAGTTAACTACATCAACTATGTCACTTCCCTACATTATGCTTTCAAAAACATTGCAAGGTCACTAGGCCGTAGGGAGAGCACTGGGCTCACTGAGACAATTGCAGATCGAATCAGCCGCGTGTGCTTACAAAACCAGTAAATGGTGGTGCAGGGACTTGAACCCGTATCTCTGTCCTCTGTCCTCTTAAACCTCCTTCTCGCTTGCTAACTGTATTTAGCCACATTCATTGACTAAGTCCTCACTGAAGACCCCAATTATACTTCCTCTGGGCCTGTTGTAGACAGAAAAGTATACTTGGTGCTTTACTCACCACCATGTTTGAAGGACATTGGCATGTTCACCACTGATAGGAGGAGGGACAAATAAAAAGGAACACCTATTTCTAGACAGGAGCATTTGGGAGCAAAGTGTGTGTTGTGGAGAGACGTGTTTGGTTGAGTGTCCAAACTTCCCTCTTTATGTGGTTATTACTTGTTTACAATCGTGGATATCATAAAAACCAGTGATTTCAAAAGCCCAGACGCATATTATTACAGCAATTCATTTGTTGATGTGAGAAAAATGAGAAGGACATTGCAGTACCACTAAATCTATACCTGGGCACTGCTGATACCAAACAAAAGGAATTCACGGTGGCTAGGTAGGACTATTTTCTAGTGACTGTCTCTGGGGTCTCAAACAGAATCCATTTGTTCCTTTGTTTCAAAGATTCACTTGTATAGGGTACCTGTCCCCGCCCCTTCAGCTTTTAGTTTGTCTGAGTCCTTGGATCACAAGTGAGTCTCCAGTAAGGGAGCACTTAGGTGATCTTGAGTTTTCATCAGTTCTTCTAACCCTGTGTCTTTTGATTGGAGCAGTGAAAGCCTGTACTTTTATTCCGATATTTGATAGCTAGGCTCTTACTGCACTTTGAAATTTTTTTTTGTTCTCATTAATATACAATCACATGCAGAACAATATGTTAACTAGTCTAACCCCTTCACCAAGTCCTCGCCAAATCCCAGTTTCAGTCGCTGTCCGTCAGCGTGTCGTAAGATGCTCTAGAATCACTACTTGTCTTCTCTGTGTTGTATAGCCCTCCCAATGACCCTTCACCCTACACATTATTCATGCTAATCCTAATGCCCCCATTCTTTTTCCCCGCCCTTATCAATCCCTTCCCACAAACACTACCCAGTCCCTTTCTCTTTGGTAACTGTTAGTCCACTCTCGGGTACTGTGTATATGCTGCTGTTTCTTCCTTCAGTTTTTCTTTGTTATCGTACTCCACACATGAGTTAAATCATTTGGTATATGTATTTCTCCGACTGGCCTATTTGACTGAGCATAATACCCTCTATCTCCATCCAAGTTATTGCCAATGATAGGATTTGTTTTCTTCTTATGGCAGCTTACTGCACTTTTTAAACTGGATTTTATTTTTCTTTTTCGTTTGTAGTTTGCTATGTGCTTCAACCACTGCTCTCTTGGTTATGAGCAATAGCTTTGTGTTAATCGATATGAACCTATATCTATCCATCTGTCTGTCTATCAATCAATCAATCAATCAATCAATCATCTTTCTGTCTGCCCTTCTGTCCTTGTGTACAGAACAGGTAACCACATATCCTATGTCACTTTCCTACATTATGCTTCCAAAAATCCTGCAAGGTAACTAGGCTGTAGGGAGAGCACTGGGTTCACCGAGACACTTGCAGGTCGTGTCGGCCGAGTGTACCTACAAAACCAGGAAATGGTTGTGCAGGGACTTGAACCCATGTCTCTATCCTCTGTCCTCTTTCATCTCCTTCTCACTTCCTGTCTGTATATAGCCACATTCATTCATTAAGTGCTCCCTGAAGACCACAAGTATCCTTCCTCTGGGCCTGTGGACGACAGAAACGTAAAATTGTTGCTTTGCTCACCACCATGTTTGAAGGACATCTATGTGAACACCACTGATAGGATGGAGGGTCAAATAAAAAGGAACACCAATTTCTAGACAGGAACAGTTGGGAGCTAAGAGTGTATTGTGGAGTGACATGTTTATTTGAGTGTCCAAACTTCCCTCTTTAGGTGGTTATTACTTCACATTCGTGAAGATCATAAAACCCGCAGATTTTAAAGGCCCAGATTCTTATTATTTCAGCAACCCAGTTGTTGAGGTGAGAGAAAATGAGAAGGACATTGCTCCACCACTAAATCTATGGCTGGGCCTTGCTGAAAACAAACAAAAAGAGTTCACGGTGGCCAGAGAGTGCTATTTTCTACTGACTGTCTCTGGGGGCTCAAACAGAATCCATTTGTTTGATTGTTTGTTTTTCAGTTTCACTCGTGTAGGGTACTTGTCCCCACACCTTCACCTTGTAGTTTGTCTTTGTCCTTGGATCTCAAGTGAGTCTCCTGTAAGGAAGCACGTAGGTTTCTTGAGTTTTCATCCGTTCTTTTAACCCTGTGTCTTTTGTTTGCAGCACTCAGAGCCTGACCTTTTATTCTGATGATTCAGTGCTGTGCCCTTATTGCACTTAAAAAATATTTTTTGTTATCATTAATCTACAATCACGTGAAGAACATTATGTTTACTATGCTCCCCCTTATCCAAGTCCACCAGCAAAAACCTCTTAAAGTCGCTGTCCATCAGCATAGTTGGATGCTTTAAACCCCTTCAGCATGTACCCCTTCAAAGACACCGGTACAGTCGGTGTCAATCATGGAGTAGTAAGATGCTATATAACCTCTACTAGTCTTCTCTGTGTTGTACAGCAATCCCCATGTCCCGCGCGACCCCACGCAATATACATGGTAATCCTAATGCCCCCAATCTTTCTCCCCACACTTATCCCTCCCTTCAGAACCACCCTGTGCAGTCCTTTTCCCTTTGGCAACTTTTAGTCAACTCTCAGGTTCTGTGAGTATCCTGCTGTTTTTTTCCTTCAGTTTCTCTTTGTTGTTATACTCCACACATGAGTGATATCATTTGATATTGTCTTTCTCCGCCTGACCTATTTTTCTGAACATACTACTGTCTAGCTCCATCCACGTCATTGCAAATGGTAGGATTTGTTTTCTTCTTATGGCTGCTTACTGCACTTAGTAGACTGGATTTCATTCTTCCTTTTTGTTTGTAGTTTAGCTATGTGATTTCACCATTAATCTCCTGGTTATGAGCAACAACTTTGTGTCAATCGATATGTATCTGTATCTATCTATCGCTCTGTCTGTCTGTATATCTATCTATCTTTCTATATATCCTTCTTTCTATCTCTCTATCCTCTCTATTTATCTATCCATCTATCTAGCTTCCTGTCTTCTATCATGTGTATAATCTATCGATCATCTGTCATCTATCTATCTGTCTATCTATGAAACAATCTTCTTTCTGTCTGTCCATCTATCCTTATGTACAGAACAGTTAACTACATCAACTATGTCACTTCCCTACATTATGCTTTCAAAAACATTGCAAGGTCACTAGGCCGTAGGGAGAGCACTGGGCTCACTGAGACAATTGCAGATCGAATCAGCCGCGTGTGCTTACAAAACCAGTAAATGGTGGTGCAGGTACTTGAACCCGTATCTCTGTCCTCTGTCCTCGTAAACCTCCTTCTCGCTTGCTAACTGTATTTAGCCACATTCATTGACTAAGTCCTCACTGAAGACCCCAATTATACTTCCTCTGGGCCTGTTGTAGACAGAAAAGTATACTTGGTGCTTTACTCACCACCATGTTTGAGGGACATTGGTATGTTCACCACTGATAGGAGGAGGGACAAATAAAAAGGAACACCTATTTCTAGACAGGAGCATTTGGGAGCAAAGTGTGTGTTGTGGAGAGACGTGTTTGGTTGAGTGTCCAAACTTCCCTCTTTATGTGGTTATTACTTCTTTACAATCGTGGATATCATAAAACCCAGTGATTTCAAAAGCCCAGACGCATATTATTACAGCAATTCATTTGTTGATGTGAGAAAAATGAGAAGGACATTGCAGTACCACTAAATCTATACCTGGGCACTGCTGATACCAAACAAAAGGAATTCACGGTGGCTAGGTAGGACTATTTTCTAGTGACTGTCTCTGGGATCTCAAACAGAATCCATTTGTTTCTTTGTTTCAAAGATTCACTTGTATAGGGTACCTGTCCCCGCCCCTTCAGCTTGTAGTTTGTCTGAGTCCTTGGATCACAAGTGAGTCTCCAGTAAGGGAGCACTTAGGTGATCTTGAGTTTTCATCAGTTCTTCTAAAACTGTGTCTTTTGATTGGAGCAGTGAAAGCCTGTACTTTTATTCTGATATTTGATAGCTAGGCTCCTACTGCACTTTGAAATTTTTTTTGTTCTCATTAATATACAATCACATGCAGAACAATATGTTAACTAGTCTAACCCCTTCACCAAGTCCTCGCCAAATGCCAGTTTCAGTCGCTGTCCGTCAGCGTGTCGTAAGATGCTCTAGAATCACTACTTGTCTTCTCTGTGTTGTATAGCCCTCCCAATGACCCTTCACCCTACACATTATTCATGCTAATCCTAATGCCCCCATTCTTTTTCCCCGCCCTTATCAATCCCTTCCCACAAACACTACCCAGTCCCTTTCTTTTTTTTAACTCTTAGTCCACTCTCGGGTACTGTGTATATGCTGCTGTTTCTTCCTTCAGTTTTTCTTTGTTATCGTACTCCACACATGAGTTAAATCATTTGGTACATGTATTTCTCCGACTGGACTATTTGACTGAGCATAATACCCTCTAGCTCCATCCAAGTTATTGCCAATGATAGGATTTGTTTTCTTCTTATGGCAACTTACTGCACTTATTAAACTGGATTTTATTCTTCTTTTTCGTTTGTAGTTTGCTATGTGCTTCAACCATTGCTCTCATGGTTATGAGCAATAGCTTTGTGTTAATCGATATGAACCTATATCTATCTATCTGTCTGTCTATCAATCAATCAATCAATCATCTTTCTGTCTGCCCATCTGTCCTTGTGTACAGTGCAGGTAACCACATATCCTATGTCACTTTCCTACATTATGCTTCCAAAAATCCTGCAAGGTAACTAGGCTGTAGGGAGAGCACTGGGTTCACCGAGACACTTGCAGGTCGTGTCGGCCGAGTGTACCTACAAAACCAGGAAATGGTTGTGCAGGGACTTGAACCCGTGTCTCTATCCTCTGTCCTCTTTCATCTCCTTCTCACTTCCTGTCTGTATATAGCCACATTCATTCACTAAGTGCTCCCTGAAGACCACAAGTATCCTTCCTCTGGGCCTGTGGACGACAGAAACGTAAAATTGTGGCTTTGCTCACCACCATGTTTGAAGGACATCTATGTGAACACCACTGATAGGATGGAGGGTCAAATAAAAAGGAACACCAATTTCTAGACAGGAGCAGTTGGGAGCTAAGAGTGTATTGTGGAGTGACATGTTTATTTGAGTGTCCAAACTTCCCTCTTTAGGTGGTTATTACTTCACATTCGTGAAGATCATAAAACCCACAGATTTCAAAGGCCCAGATTCTTATTATTTCAGCTACCCAGTTGTTGAGGTGAGAGAAAATGAGAAGGACGTTGTTCCACCACTAAATCTATGGCTGGGCCTTGCTGAAAACAAACAAAAAGAGTTCACGGTGGCCAGATAGTGCTATTTTCTACTGACTGTCTCTGGGGGCTCAAACAGAATCCATTTGTTTGATTGTTTGTTTTTCAGTTTCACTCGTGTAGGGTACTTGTCCCCACACCTTCAGCTTGTAGTTTGTCTTTGTCCTTGGATCTCAAGTGAGTCTCCTGTAAGGAAGCACGTAGGTTTCTTGAGTTTTCATCCGTTCTTTTAAACCTGTGTCTTTTGTTTGCAGCACTCAGAGCCTGACCTTTTATTCTGATGATTCAGTGCTGTGCCCTTATTGCACTTAAAAAATTTTTTTTGTTATCATTAATCTACAATCACGTGAAGAACATTATGTTTAGTATGCTCCCCCTTATCCAAGTCCACCAGCAAAAACCTCTTAAAGTCGCTGTCCATCAGCATAGTTGGATGCTTTAAACCCCTTCAGCATGTACCCCTTCAAAGAAACCGATACAGTCGCTGTTAATCATGGAGTAGTAAGATGCTATATAACCTCTACTAGTCTTCTCTGTGTTGTACAGCTCTCCCCATGTCCCGCGCGACCCCACGCAATATACATGGTAATCCTAATGCCCCCAATCTTTCTCCCCACACTTATCCCTCCCTTCAGAACCACCCTGTGCAGTCCTTTTCCCTTTGGCAACTTTTAGTCAACTCTCGGGTTCTGTGAGTATCCTGCTGTTTTTTTCCTTCAGTTTCTCTTTGTTGTTATACTCCACACATGAGTGATATCATTTGATATTGTCTTTCTCCGCCTGACCTATTTTTCTGAACATACTACTGTCTAGCTCCATCCACGTCATTGCAAATGGTATGATTTGTTTTCTTCTTATGGCTGCTTACTGCACTTAGTAGACTGGATTTCATTCTTCCTTTTTGTTTGTAGTTTAGCTATGTGATTTCACCATTAATCTCCTGGTTATGAGCAACAACTTTGTGTCAATCGATATGTATCTGTATCTATCTATCGCTCTGTCTGTCTGTATATCTATCTATCTTTCTATATATCCTTCTTTCTATCTCTCTATCCTCTCTATTTATCTATCCATCTATCTAGCTTCCTGTCTTCTATCATGTGTATAATCTATCGATCATCTGTCATCTATCTATCTGTCTATCTATGAAACAATCTTCTTTCTGTCTGTCCATCTATCCTTATGTACAGAACAGTTAACTACATCAACTATGTCACTTCCCTACATTATGCTTTCGAAAACATTGTAAGGTCACTAGGCCGTAGGGAGAGCACTGGGCTCACTGAGACAATTGCAGATCGAATCAGCCGCGTGTGCTTACAAAACCAGTAAATGGTGGTGCAGGGACTTGAACCCGTATCTCTGTCCTCTGTCCTCGTAAACCTCCTTCTCGCTTGCTAACTGTATTTAGCCACATTCATTGACTAAGTCCTCACTGAAGACCCCAATTATACTTCCTCTGGGCCTGTTGTAGACAGAAAAGTATACTTGGTGCTTTACTCACCACCATGTTTGAGGGACATTGGTATGTTCACCACTGATAGGAGGAGGGACAAATAAAAAGGAACACCTATTTCTAGACAGGAGCATTTGGGAGCAAAGTGTGTGTTGTGGAGAGACGTGTTTGGTTGAGTGTCCAAACTTCCCTCTTTATGTGGTTATTACTTCTTTACAATCGTGGATATCATAAAACGCATTGATTTCAAAAGCCCAGACGCATATTATTACAGCAATTCATTTGTTGATGTGAGAAAAATGAGAAGGACATTGCAGTACCACTAAATCTATACCTGGGCACTGCTGATACCAAACAAAAGGAATTCACGGTGGCTAGGTAGGACTATTTTCTAGTGACTGTCTCTGGGATCTCAAACAGAATCCATTTGTTTCTTTGATTCAAAGATTCACTTGTATAGGGTACCTGTCCCCGCCCCTTCAGCTTGTAGTTTGTCTGAGTCCTTGGATCACAAGTGAGTCTCCAGTAAGGGAGCACTTAGGTGATCTTGAGTTTTCATCAGTTCTTCTAAAACTGTGTCTTTTGATTGGAGCAGTGAAAGCCTGTACTTTTATTCCGATATTTGATAGCTAGGCTCTTACTGCACTTTGAAACATTTTTTGTTCTCATTAATATACAATCACATGCAGAACAATATGTTAACTAGTCTAACCCCTTCACCAAGTCCTCGCCAAATGCCAGTTTCAGTCGCTGTCCGTCAGCGTGTCGTAAGATGCTCTAGAATCACTACTTGCCTTCTCTGTGTTGTATAGCCCTCCCAATGACCCTTCACCCTACACATTATTCATGCTAATCCTAATGCCCCCATTCTTTTTCCCCGCCCTTATCAATCCCTTCCCACAAACACTACCCAGTCCCTTTCTCTTTGGTAACTCTTAGTCCACTCTCGGGTACTGTGTATATGCTGCTGTTCCTTCCTTCAGTTTTTCTTTGTTATCGTACTCCACACATGAGTTAAATCATTTGGTACATGTATTTCTCCGACTGGCCTATTTGACTGAGCATAATACCCTCTAGCTCCATCCAAGTTATTGCCAATGATAGGATTTGTTTTCTTCTTATGGCTGCTTACTGCACTTTTTAAACTGGATTTTATTCTTCTTTTTCGTTTGTAGTTTGCTATGTGCTTCAACCATTGCTCTCATGGTTATGAGCAATAGCTTTGTGTTAATCGATATGAACCTATATCTATCTATCTGTCTGTCTATCAGTCAATCAATCAATCAATAAATCATCTTTCTGTCTGCCCATCTGTCCTTGTGTACAGAACTGGTAACCACATATCCTATGTCACATTCCTAAATTATGCTTCCAAAAATCCTGCTAGGTAACTAGGCTGTAGGGAGAGCACTGTGTTCACCGAGACACTTGCAGGTCGTGTCGGCTGAGTGTACCTACAAAACCAGGAAATGGTTGTGCAGGGACTTGAACCCGTGTCTCTATCCTCTGTCCTCTTTCATCTCCTTCTCACTTCCTGTCTGTATATAGCCACATTCATTCACTAAGTGCTCCCTGAAGACCACAAGTATCCTTCCTCTGGGCCTGTGGACGACAGAAACGTAAAAGTGTGGCTTTGCTCACCACCATGTTTGAAGGACATCTATGTGAACACCACTGATAGGATGGAGGGTCAAATAAAAAGGAACACCAATTTCTAGACAGGAGCAGTTGGGAGCTAAGAGTGTATTGTGGAGTGACATGTTTATTTGAGTGTCCAAACTTCCCTCTTTAGGTGGTTATTACTTCACATTCGTGAAGATCATAAAACCCACAGATTTCAAAGGCCCAGATTCTTATTATTTCAGCTACCCAGTTGTTGAGGTGAGAGAAAATGAGAAGGACGTTGTTCCACCACTAAATCTATGGCTGGGCCTTGCTGAAAACAAACAAAAAGAGTTCACGGTGGCCAGATAGTGCTATTTTCTACTGACTGTCTCTGGGGGCTCAAACAGAATCCATTTGTTTGATTGTTTGTTTTTCAGTTTCACTCGTGTAGGGTACTTGTCCCCACACCTTCAGCTTGTAGTTTGTCTTTGTCCTTGGATCTCAAGTGAGTCTCCTGTAAGGAAGCACGTAGGTTTCTTGAGTTTTCATCCTTTCTTTTAACCCTGTGTCTTTTGTTTGCAGCACTCAGAGCCTGACCTTTTATTCTGATGATTCAGTGCTGTGCCCTTATTGCACTTAAAAAATATTTTTTGTTATCATTAATCTACAATCACGTGAAGAACATTATGTTTACTATGCTCCCCCTTATCCAAGTCCACCAGCAAAAACCTCTTAAAGTCGCTGTCCATCAGCATAGTTGGATGCTTTAAACCCCTTCAGCATGTACCCCTTCAAAGACACCGGTACAGTCGGTGTCAATCATGGAGTAGTAAGATGCTATATAACCTCTACTAGTCTTCTCTGTGTTGTACAGCACTCCCCATGTCCCGCGCGACCCCACGCAATATACATGGTAATCCTAATGCCCCCAATCTTTCTCCCCACACTTATCCCTCCCTTCAGAACCACCCTGTGCAGTCCTTTTCCCTTTGGCAACTTTTAGTCAACTCTCAGGTTCTGTGAGTATCCTGCTGTTTTTTTCCTTCAGTTTCTCTTTGTTGTTATACTCCACACATGAGTGATATCATTTGATATTGTCTTTCTCCGCCTGACCTATTTTTCTGAACATACTACTGTCTAGCTCCATCCACGTCATTGCAAATGGTAGGATTTGTTTTCTTCTTATGGCTGCTTACTGCACTTAGTAGACTGGATTTCATTCTTCCTTTTTGTTTGTAGTTTAGCTATGTGATTTCACCATTAATCTCCTGGTTATGAGCAACAACTTTGTGTCAATCGATATGTATCTGTATCTATCTATCGCTCTGTCTGTCTGTATATCTATCTATCTTTCTATATATCCTTCTTTCTATCTCTCTATCCTCTCTATTTATCTATCCATCTATCTAGCTTCCTGTCTTCTATCATGTGTATAATCTATCGATCATCTGTCATCTATCTATCTGTCTATCTATGAAACAATCTTCTTTCTGTCTGTCCATCTATCCTTATGTACAGAACAGTTAACTACATCAACTATGTCACTTCCCTACATTATGCTTTCGAAAACATTGTAAGGTCACTAGGCCGTAGGGAGAGCACTGGGCTCACTGAGACAATTGCAGATCGAATCAGCCGCGTGTGCTTACAAAACCAGTAAATGGTGGTGCAGGGACTTGAACCCGTATCTCTGTCCTCTGTCCTCGTAAACCTCCTTCTCGCTTGCTAACTGTATTTAGCCACATTCATTGACTAAGTCCTCACTGAAGACCCCAATTATACTTCCTCTGGGCCTGTTGTAGACAGAAAAGTATACTTGGTGCTTTACTCACCACCATGTTTGAGGGACATTGGTATGTTCACCACTGATAGGAGGAGGGACAAATAAAAAGGAACACCTATTTCTAGACAGGAGCATTTGGGAGCAAAGTGTGTGTTGTGGAGAGACGTGTTTGGTTGAGTGTCCAAACTTCCCTCTTTATGTGGTTATTACTTCTTTACAATCGTGGATATCATAAAACGCATTGATTTCAAAAGCCCAGACGCATATTATTACAGCAATTCATTTGTTGATGTGAGAAAAATGAGAAGGACATTGCAGTACCACTAAATCTATACCTGGGCACTGCTGATACCAAACAAAAGGAATTCACGGTGGCTAGGTAGGACTATTTTCTAGTGACTGTCTCTGGGATCTCAAACAGAATCCATTTGTTTCTTTGATTCAAAGATTCACTTGTATAGGGTACCTGTCCCCGCCCCTTCAGCTTGTAGTTTGTCTGAGTCCTTGGATCACAAGTGAGTCTCCAGTAAGGGAGCACTTAGGTGATCTTGAGTTTTCATCAGTTCTTCTAAAACTGTGTCTTTTGATTGGAGCAGTGAAAGCCTGTACTTTTATTCCGATATTTGATAGCTAGGCTCTTACTGCACTTTGAAACATTTTTTGTTCTCATTAATATACAATCACATGCAGAACAATATGTTAACTAGTCTAACCCCTTCACCAAGTCCTCGCCAAATGCCAGTTTCAGTCGCTGTCCGTCAGCGTGTCGTAAGATGCTCTAGAATCACTACTTGCCTTCTCTGTGTTGTATAGCCCTCCCAATGACCCTTCACCCTACACATTATTCATGCTAATCCTAATGCCCCCATTCTTTTTCCCCGCCCTTATCAATCCCTTCCCACAAACACTACCCAGTCCCTTTCTCTTTGGTAACTCTTAGTCCACTCTCGGGTACTGTGTATATGCTGCTGTTCCTTCCTTCAGTTTTTCTTTGTTATCGTACTCCACACATGAGTTAAATCATTTGGTACATGTATTTCTCCGACTGGCCTATTTGACTGAGCATAATACCCTCTAGCTCCATCCAAGTTATTGCCAATGATAGGATTTGTTTTCTTCTTATGGCTGCTTACTGCACTTTTTAAACTGGATTTTATTCTTCTTTTTCGTTTGTAGTTTGCTATGTGCTTCAACCATTGCTCTCATGGTTATGAGCAATAGCTTTGTGTTAATCGATATGAACCTATATCTATCTATCTGTCTGTCTATCAGTCAATCAATCAATCAATAAATCATCTTTCTGTCTGCCCATCTGTCCTTGTGTACAGAACTGGTAACCACATATCCTATGTCACATTCCTAAATTATGCTTCCAAAAATCCTGCTAGGTAACTAGGCTGTAGGGAGAGCACTGTGTTCACCGAGACACTTGCAGGTCGTGTCGGCCGAGTGTACCTACAAAACCAGGAAATGGTTGTGCAGGGACTTGAACCCGTGTCTCTATCCTCTGTCCTCTTTCATCTCCTTCTCACTTCCTGTCTGTATATAGCCACATTCATTCACTAAGTGCTCCCTGAAGACCACAAGTATCCTTCCTCTGGGCCTGTGGACGACAGAAACGTAAAAGTGTGGCTTTGCTCACCACCATGTTTGAAGGACATCTATGTGAACACCACTGATAGGATGGAGGGTCAAATAAAAAGGAACACCAATTTCTAGACAGGAGCAGTTGGGAGCTAAGAGTGTATTGTGGAGTGACATGTTTATTTGAGTGTCCAAACTTCCCTCTTTAGGTGGTTATTACTTCACATTCGTGAAGATCATAAAACCCACAGATTTCAAAGGCCCAGATTCTTATTATTTCAGCAACCCAGTTGTTGAGGTGAGAGAAAATGAGAAGGACGTTGCTCCACCACTAAATCTATGGCTGGGCCTTGCTGGAAACAAACAAAAAGAGTTCACGGTGGCCAGATAGAGCTATTTTCTACTGACTGTCTCTGGGGGCTCTAACAGTATCCATTTGTTTGATTGTTTGTTTTTCAGTTTCACTCGTGTAGGGTACTTGTCCCCAAACCTTCAGCTTGTAGTTTGTCTTTGTCCTTGGATCTCAAGTGAGTCTCCTGTAAGGAAGCACGTAGGTTTCTTGAGTTTTCATCCGTTCTTTTAACCCTGTGTCTTTTGTTTGCAGCACTCAGAGCCTGACCTTTTATTCTGATGATTCAGTGCTGTGCCCTTATTGCACTTAAAAAATATTTTTTGTTATCATTAATCTACAATCACGTGAAGAACATTATGTTTACTATGCTCCCCCTTATCCAAGTCCACCAGCAAAAACCTCTTAAAGTCGCTGTCCATCAGCATAGTTGGATGCTTTAAACCCCTTCAGCATGTACCCCTTCAAAGAAACCGATACAGTCGCTGTTAATCATGGAGTAGTAAGATGCTATATAACCTCTACTAGTCTTCTCTGTGTTGTACAGCTCTCCCCATGTCCCGCGCGACCCCACGCAATATACATGGTAATCCTAATGCCCCCAATCTTTCTCCCCACACTTATCCCTCCCTTCAGAACCACCCTGTGCAGTCCTTTTCCCTTTGGCAACTTTTAGTCAACTCTCGGGTTCTGTGAGTATCCTGCTGTTTTTTTCCTTCAGTTTCTCTTTGTTGTTATACTCCACACATGAGTGATATCATTTGATATTGTCTTTCTCCGCCTGACCTATTTTTCTGAACATACTACTGTCTAGCTCCATCCACGTCATTGCAAATGGTAGGATTTGTTTTCTTCTTATGGCTGCTTACTGCACTTAGTAGACTGGATTTCATTCTTCCTTTTTGTTTGTAGTTTAGCTATGTGATTTCACCATTAATCTCCTGGTTATGAGCAACAACTTTGTGTCAATCGATATGTATCTGTATCTATCTATCGCTCTGTCTGTCTGTATATCTATCTATCTTTCTATATATCCTTCTTTCTATCTCTCTATCCTCTCTATTTATCTATCCATCTATCTAGCTTCCTGTCTTCTATCATGTGTATAATCTATCGATCATCTGTCATCTATCTATCTGTCTATCTATGAAACAATCTTCTTTCTGTCTGTCCATCTATCCTTATGTACAGAACAGTTAACTACATCAACTATGTCACTTCCCTACATTATGCTTTCGAAAACATTGTAAGGTCACTAGGCCGTAGGGAGAGCACTGGGCTCACTGAGACAATTGCAGATCGAATCAGCCGCGTGTGCTTACAAAACCAGTAAATGGTGGTGCAGGGACTTGAACCCGTATCTCTGTCCTCTGTCCTCGTAAACCTCCTTCTCGCTTGCTAACTGTATTTAGCCACATTCATTGACTAAGTCCTCACTGAAGACCCCAATTATACTTCCTCTGGGCCTGTTGTAGACAGAAAAGTATACTTGGTGCTTTACTCACCACCATGTTTGAGGGACATTGGTATGTTCACCACTGATAGGAGGAGGGACAAATAAAAAGGAACACCTATTTCTAGACAGGAGCATTTGGGAGCAAAGTGTGTGTTGTGGAGAGACGTGTTTGGTTGAGTGTCCAAACTTCCCTCTTTATGTGGTTATTACTTCTTTACAATCGTGGATATCATAAAACGCATTGATTTCAAAAGCCCAGACGCATATTATTACAGCAATTCATTTGTTGATGTGAGAAAAATGAGAAGGACATTGCAGTACCACTAAATCTATACCTGGGCACTGCTGATACCAAACAAAAGGAATTCACGGTGGCTAGGTAGGACTATTTTCTAGTGACTGTCTCTGCAATCTCAAACAGAATCCATTTGTTTCTTTGATTCAAAGATTCACTTGTATAGGGTACCTGTCCCCGCCCCTTCAGCTTGTAGTTTGTCTGAGTCCTTGGATCACAAGTGAGTCTCCAGTAAGGGAGCACTTAGGTGATCTTGAGTTTTCATCAGTTCTTCTAAAACTGTGTCTTTTGATTGGAGCAGTGAAAGCCTGTACTTTTATTCCGATATTTGATAGCTAGGCTCTTACTGCACTTTGAAACATTTTTTGTTCTCATTAATATACAATCACATGCAGAACAATATGTTAACTAGTCTAACCCCTTCACCAAGTCCTCGCCAAATGCCAGTTTCAGTCGCTGTCCGTCAGCGTGTCGTAAGATGCTCTAGAATCACTACTTGCCTTCTCTGTGTTGTATAGCCCTCCCAATGACCCTTCACCCTACACATTATTCATGCTAATCCTAATGCCCCCATTCTTTTTCCCCGCCCTTATCAATCCCTTCCCACAAACACTACCCAGTCCCTTTCTCTTTGGTAACTCTTAGTCCACTCTCGGGTACTGTGTATATGCTGCTGTTCCTTCCTTCAGTTTTTCTTTGTTATCGTACTCCACACATGAGTTAAATCATTTGGTACATGTATTTCTCCGACTGGCCTATTTGACTGAGCATAATACCCTCTAGCTCCATCCAAGTTATTGCCAATGATAGGATTTGTTTTCTTCTTATGGCTGCTTACTGCACTTTTTAAACTGGATTTTATTCTTCTTTTTCGTTTGTAGTTTGCTATGTGCTTCAACCATTGCTCTCATGGTTATGAGCAATAGCTTTGTGTTAATCGATATGAACCTATATCTATCTATCTGTCTGTCTATCAGTCAATCAATCAATCAATAAATCATCTTTCTGTCTGCCCATCTGTCCTTGTGTACAGAACTGGTAACCACATATCCTATGTCACATTCCTAAATTATGCTTCCAAAAATCCTGCTAGGTAACTAGGCTGTAGGGAGAGCACTGTGTTCACCGAGACACTTGCAGGTCGTGTCGGCCGAGTGTACCTACAAAACCAGGAAATGGTTGTGCAGGGACTTGAACCCGTGTCTCTATCCTCTGTCCTCTTTCATCTCCTTCTCACTTCCTGTCTGTATATAGCCACATTCATTCACTAAGTGCTCCCTGAAGACCACAAGTATCCTTCCTCTGGGCCTGTGGACGACAGAAACGTAAAAGTGTGGCTTTGCTCACCACCATGTTTGAAGGACATCTATGTGAACACCACTGATAGGATGGAGGGTCAAATAAAAAGGAACACCAATTTCTAGACAGGAGCAGTTGGGAGCTAAGAGTGTATTGTGGAGTGACATGTTTATTTGAGTGTCCAAACTTCCCTCTTTAGGTGGTTATTACTTCACATTCGTGAAGATCATAAAACCCACAGATTTCAAAGGCCCAGATTCTTATTATTTCAGCAACCCAGTTGTTGAGGTGAGAGAAAATGAGAAGGACGTTGCTCCACCACTAAATCTATGGCTGGGCCTTGCTGGAAACAAACAAAAAGAGTTCACGGTGGCCAGATAGAGCTATTTTCTACTGACTGTCTCTGGGGGCTCTAACAGTATCCATTTGTTTGATTGTTTGTTTTTCAGTTTCACTCGTGTAGGGTACTTGTCCCCAAACCTTCACCTTGTAGTTTGTCTTTGTCCTTGGATCTCAAGTGAGTCTCCTGTAAGGAAGCACGTAGGTTTCTTGAGTTTTCATCCGTTCTTTTAACCCTGTGTCTTTTGTTTGCAGCACTCAGAGCCTGAACTTTTATTCTGATGATTCAGTGCTGTGCCCTTATTGCACTTAAAAAATATTTTTTGTTATCATTAATCTACAATCACGTGAAGAACATTATGTTTACTATGCTCCCCCTTATCCAAGTCCACCAGCAAAAACCTCTTAAAGTCGCTGTCCATCAGCATAGTTGGATGCTTTAAACCCCTTCAGCATGTACCCCTTCAAAGACACCGGTACAGTCGGTGTCAATCATGGAGTAGTAAGATGCTATATAACCTCTACTAGTCTTCTCTGTGTTGTACAGCACTCTCCATGTCCCGCGCGACCCCACGCAATATACATGGTAATCCTAATGCCCCCAATCTTTCTCCCACACTTATCCCTCCCTTCAGAACCACCCTGTGCAGTCCTTTTCCCTTTGGCAACTTTTAGTCAACTCTCGGGTTCTGTGAGTATCCTGCTGTTTTTTTCCTTCAGTTTCTCTTTGTTGTTATACTCCACACATGAGTGATATCATTTGATATTGTCTTTCTCCGCCTGACCTATTTTTCTGAACATACTACTGTCTAGCTCCATCCACGTCATTGCGAATGGTAGGATTTGTTTTCTTCTTATGGCTGCTTACTGCACTTAGTAAACTGGATTTCATTCTTCCTTTTTGTTTGTAGTTTAGCTATGTGATTTCACCATTCATCTCCTGGTTATGAGCAACAGCTTTGTGTCAATCGATATGTATCTGTATCTATCTATCGCTCTGTCTGTCTGTATATCTATCTATCTTTCTATATATCCTTCTTTCTATCTCTCTATCCTCTCTATTTATCTATCCATCTATCTAGCTTCCTGTCTTCTATCATGTGTATAATCTATCGATCATCTGTCATCTATCTATCTGTCTATCTATGAAACAATCTTCTTTCTGTCTGTCCATCTATCCTTATGTACAGAACAGTTAACTACATCAACTATGTCACTTCCCTACATTATGCTTTCAAAAACATTGCAAGGTCACTAGGCCGTAGGGAGAGCACTGGGCTCACTGAGACAATTGCAGATCGAATCAGCCGCGTGTGCTTACAAAACCAGTAAATGGTGGTGCAGGGACTTGAACCCGTATCTCTGTCCTCTGTCCTCTTAAACCTCCTTCTCGCTTGCTAACTGTATTTAGCCACATTCATTGACTAAGTCCTCACTGAAGACCCCAATTATACTTCCTCTGGGCCTGTTGTAGACAGAAAAGTATACTTGGTGCTTTACTCACCACCATGTTTGAGGGACATTGGCATGTTCACCACTGATAGGAGGAGGGACAAATAAAAAGGAACACCTATTTCTAGACAGAAGCATTTGGGAGCAAAGTGTGTGTTGTGGAGAGACGTGTTTGGTTGAGTGTCCAAACTTCCCTCTTTATGTGGTTATTACTTCTTTACAATCGTGGATATCATAAAACCCAGTGATTTCAAAAGCCCAGACGCATATTATTACAGCAATTCATTTGTTGATGTGAGAAAAATGAGAAGGACATTGCAGTACCACTAAATCTATACCTGGGCACTGCTGATACCAAACAAAAGGAATTCACGGTGGCTAGGTAGGACTATTTTCTAGTGACTGTCTCTGGGGTCTCAAACAGAATCCATTTGTTTCTTTGTTTCAAAGATTCACTTGTATAGGGTACCTGTCCCCGCCCCTTCAGCTTTTAGTTTGTCTGAGTCCTTGGATCACAAGTGAGTCTCCAGTAAGGGAGCACTTAGGTGATCTTGAGTTTTCATCAGTTCTTCTAACCCTGTGTCTTTTGATTGGAGCAGTGAAAGCCTGTACTTTTATTCCGATATTTGATAGCTAGGCTCTTACTGCACTTTGAAATTTTTTTTGTTCTCATTAATATACAATCACATGCAGAACAATATGTTAACTAGTCTAACCCCTTCACCAAGTCCTCGCCAAATCCCAGTTTCAGTCGCTGTCCGTCAGCGTGTCGTAAGATGCTCTAGAATCACTACTTGTCTTCTCTGTGTTGTATAGCCCTCCCAATGACCCTTCACCCTACACATTTTTCATGCTAATCCTAATGCCCCCATTCTTTTTCCCCGCCCTTATCAATCCCTTCCCACAAACACTACCCAGTCCCTTTCTTTTTTTTAACTCTTAGTCCACTCTCGGGTACTGTGTATATGCTGCTGTTTCTTCCTTCAGTTTTTCTTTGTTATCGTACTCCACACATGAGTTAAATCATTTGGTACATGTATTTCTCCGACTGGCCTATTTGACTGAGCATAATACCCTCTAGCTCCATCCAAGTTATTGCCAATGATAGGATTTGTTTTCTTCTTATGGCTGCTTACTGCACTTTTTAAACTGGATTTTATTCTTCTTTTTCGTTTGTAGTTTGCTATGTGCTTCAACCATTGATCTCATGGTTATGAGCAATAGCTTTGTGTTAATCGATATGAACCTATATCTATCTATCTGTCTGTCTATCAGTCAATCAATCAATCAATCAATCAACTTTCTGTCTGCCCATCTGTCCTTGTATACAGAACTGGTAACCACATATCCTATGTCACTTTCTTAATTATGCTTCCAAAAATCCTGCTAGGTAACTAGGCTGTAGGGAGAGCACTGTGTTCACCGAGACACTTGCAGGTCGTGTCGGCCGAGTGTACCTACAAAACCAGGAAATGGTTGTGCAGGGACTTGAACCCGTGTCTCTATCCTCTGTCCTCTTTCATCTCCTTCTCACTTCCTGTCTGTATATAGCCACATTCATTCACTATGTGCTCCCTGAAGACCACAAGTATCCTTCCTCTGGGCCTGTGGACGACAGAAACGTAAAATTGTGGCTTTGCTCACCACCATGTTTGAAGGACATCTATGTGAACACCACTGATAGGATGGAGGGTCAAATAAAAAGGAACACCAATTTCTAGACAGGAGCAGTTGGGAGCTAAGAGTGTATTGTGGAGTGACATGTTTATTTGAGTGTCCAAACTTCCCTCTTTAGGTGGTTATTACTTCACATTCGTGAAGATCATAAAACCCACAGATTTCAAAGGCCCAGATTCTTATTATTTCAGCAACCCAGTTGTTGAGGTGAGAGAAAATGAGAAGGACGTTGCTCCACCACTAAATCTATGGCTGGGCCTTGCTGAAAACAAACAAAAAGAGTTCACGGTGGCCAGATAGTGCTATTTTCTACTGACTGTCTCTGGGGGCTCAAACAGAATCCATTTGTTTGATTGTTTGTTTTTCAGTTTCACTCGTGTAGGGTACTTGTCCCCACACCTTCAGCTTGTAGTTTGTCTTTGTCCTTGGATCTCAAGTGAGTCTCCTGTAAGGAAGCACGTAGGTTTCTTGAGTTTTCATCCGTTCTTTTAACCCTGTGTCTTTTGTTTGCAGCACTCAGAGCCTGACCTTTTATTCTGATGATTCAGTGCTGTGCCCTTATTGCACTTAAAAAATTTTTTTTGTTATCATTAATCTACAATCACGTGAAGAACATTATGTTTACTATGCTCCCCCTTATCCAAGTCCACCAGCAAAAACCTCTTAAAGTCGCTGTCCATCAGCATAGTTGGATGCTTTAAACCCCTTCAGCATGTACCCCTTCAAAGACACCGGTACAGTCGGTGTCAATCATGGAGTAGTAAGATGCTATATAACCTCTACTAGTCTTCTCTGTGTTGTACAGCACTCCCCATGTCCCGCGCGACCCCACGCAATATACATGGTAATCCTAATGCCCCCAATCTTTCTCCCCACACTTATCCCTCCCTTCAGAACCACCCTGTGCAGTCCTTTTCCCTTTGGCAACTTTTAGTCATCTCTCGGGTTCTGTGAGTTTCCTGCTGTTTTTTTCCTTCAGTTTCTCTTTGTTGTTATACTCCACACATGAGTGATATCATTTGATATTGTCTTTCTCCGCCTGACCTATTTTTCTGAACATACGACTGTCTAGCTCCATCCACGTCATTGCAAATGGTAGGATTTGTTTTCTTCTTATGGCTGCTTACCGCACTTTGTAAACTGGATTTCATTCTTCCTTTTTGTTTGTAGTTTAGCTATGTGATTTCACCATTCATCTCCTGGTTATGAGCAACAGCTTTGTGTCAATCGATATGTATCTGTATCTATCTGTCGCTCTGTCTGTCTGTATATCTATCTATCTTTCTATATATCCTTCTTTCTATCTCTCTATCCTCTCTATTTATCTATCCATCTATCTAGCTTCCTGTCTTCTATCACGTGTATAATCTATCGATCATCTGTCATCTATCTATCTGTCTATCTATGAAACAATCTTCTGTCTGTCCATCTATCCTTATGTACAGAACAGTTAACTACATCAACTATGTCACTTCCCTACATTATGCTTTCAAAAACATTGCAAGGTCACTAGGCCGTAGGGAGAGCACTGGGCTCACTGAGACAATTGCAGATCGAATCAGCCGCGTGTGCTTACAAAACCAGTAAATGGTGGTGCAGGGACTTGAACCCGTATCTCTGTCCTCTGTCCTCTTAAACCTCCTTCTCGCTTGCTAACTGTATTTAGCCACATTCATTGACTAAGTCCTCACTGAAGACCCCAATTATACTTCCTCTGGGCCTGTTGTAGACAGAAAAGTATACTTGGTGCTTTACTCACCACCATGTTTGAGGGACATTGGCATGTTCACCACTGATAGGAGGAGGGACAAATAAAAAGGAACACCTATTTCTAGACAGGAGCATTTGGGAGCAAAGTGTGTGTTGTGGAGAGACGTGTTTGGTTGAGTGTCCAAACTTCCCTCTTTATGTGGTTATTACTTCTTTACAATCGTGGATATCATAAAACCCAGTGATTTCAAAAGCCCAGACGCATATTATTACAGCAATTCATTTGTTGATGTGAGAAAAATGAGAAGGACATTGCAGTACCACTAAATCTATACCTGGGCACTGCTGATACCAAACAAAAGGAATTCACGGTGGCTAGGTAGGACTATTTTCTAGTGACTGTCTCTGGGGTCTCAAACAGAATCCATTTGTTTCTTTGTTTCAAAGATTCACTTGTATAGGGTACCTGTCCCCGCCCCTTCAGCTTTTAGTTTGTCTGAGTCCTTGGATCACAAGTGAGTCTCCAGTAAGGGAGCACTTAGGTGATCTTGAGTTTTCATCAGTTCTTCTAACCCTGTGTCTTTTGATTGGAGCAGTGAAAGCCTGTACTTTTATTCCGATATTTGATAGCTAGGCTCTTACTGCACTTTGAAATTTTTTTTTGTTCTCATTAATATACAATCACATGCAGAACAATATGTTAACTAGTCTAACCCCTTCACCAAGTCCTCGCCAAATGCCAGTTTCAGTCGCTGTCCGTCAGCGTGTCGTAAGATGCTCTAGAATCACTACTTGTCTTCTCTGTGTTGTATAGCCCTCCCAATGACCCTTCACCCTACACATTATTCATGCTAATCATAATGCCCCCATTCTTTTTCCCCGCCCTTATCAATCCCTTCCCACAAACACTACCCAGTCCCTTTCTCTTTGGTAACTGTTAGTCCACTCTCGGGTACTGTGTATATGCTGCTGTTTCTTCCTTCAGTTTTTCTTTGTTATCGTACTCCACACATGAGTTAAATCATTTGGTACATGTATTTCTCCGACTGGCCTATTTGACTGAGCATAATACCCTCTAGCTCCATCCAAGTTATTGCCAATGATAGGATTTGTTTTCTTCTTATGGCAGCTTACTGCACTTTTTAAACTGGATTTTATTCTTCTTTTTCTTTTGTAGTTTGCTATGTGCTTCAACCATTGCTCTCATGGTTATGAGCAATAGCTTTGTGTTAATCGATATGAACCTATATCTATCTATCTGTCTGTCTATCAATCAATCAATCAATCAATCATCTTTCTGTCTGCCCATCTGTCCTTGTGTACAGAACAGGTAACCACATATCCTATGTCACTTTCCTACATTATGCTTCCAAAAATCCTGCAAGGTAATTAGGCTGTAGGGAGAGCACTGGGTTCACCGAGACACTTGCAGGTCGTGTCGGCCGAGTGTACCTACAAAACCAGGAAATGGTTGTGCAGGGACTTGAACCCGTGTCTCTATCCTCTGTCCTCTTTCATCTCCTTCTCACTTCCTGTCTGTATGTAGCCACATTCATTCACTAAGTGCTCCCTGAAGACCACAAGTATCCTTCCTCTGGGCCTGTGGACGACAGAAACGTAAAATTGTTGCTTTGCTCACCACCATGTTTGAAGGACATCTATGTGAACACCACTGATAGGATGGAGGGTCAAATAAAAAGGAACACCAATTTCTAGACAGGAGCAGTTGGGAGCTAAGAGTGTATTGTGGAGTGACATGTTTATTTGAGTGTCCAAACTTCCCTCTTTAGGTGGTTATTACTTCACATTCGTGAAGATCATAAAACCCACAGATTTCAAAGGCCCAGATTCTTATTATTTCAGCAACCCAGTTGTTGAGGTGAGAGAAAATGAGAAGGACGTTGCTCCACCACTAAATCTATGGCTGGGCCTTGCTGAAAACAAACAAAAAGAGTTCACGGTGGCCAGATAGTGCTATTTTCTACTGACTGTCTCTGGGGGCTCAAACAGAATCCATTTGTTTGATTGTTTGTTTTTCAGTTTCACTCGTGTAGGGTACTTGTCCCCACACCTTCAGCTTGTAGTTTGTCTTTGTCCTTGGATCTCAAGTGAGTCTCCTGTAAGGAAGCACGTAGGTTTCTTGAGTTTTCATCCGTTCTTTTAACCCTGTGTCTTTTGTTTGCAGCACTCAGAGCCTGACCTTTTATTCTGATGATTCAGTGCTGTGCCCTTATTGCACTTAAAAAATTTTTTTTGTTATCATTAATCTACAATCACGTGAAGAACATTATGTTTACTATGCTCCCCCTTATCCAAGTCCACCAGCAAAAACCTCTTAAAGTCGCTGTCCATCAGCATAGTTGGATGCTTTAAACCCCTTCAGCATGTACCCCTTCAAAGACACCGGTACAGTCGGTGTCAATCATGGAGTAGTAAGATGCTATATAACCTCTACTAGTCTTCTCTGTGTTGTACAGCACTCTCCATGTCCCGCGTGACCCCACGCAATATACATGGTAATCCTAATGCCCCCAGTCTTTCTCCCCACACTTATCCCTCCCTTCAGAACCACCCTGTGCAGTCCTTTTCCCTTTGGCAACTTTTAGTCAACTCTCGGGTTCTGTGAGTATCCTGCTGTTTTTTTCCTTCAGTTTCTCTTTGTTGTTATACTCCACACATGAGTGATATCATTTGATATTGTCTTTCTCCGCCTGACCTATTTTTCTGAACATACGACTGTCTAGCTCCATCCACGTCATTGCAAATGGTAGGATTTGTTTTCTTCTTATGGCTGCTTACTGCACTTTGTAAACTGGATTTCATTCTTCCTTTTTGTTTGTAGTTTAGCTATGTGATTTCACCATTCATCTCCTGGTTATGAGCAACAGCTTTGTGTCAATCGATATGTATCTGTATCTATCTATCGCTCTGTCTGTCTGTATATCTATCTATCTTTCTATATATCCTTCTTTCTATCTCTCTATCCTCTCTATTTATCTATCCATCTATCTAGCTTCCTGTCTTCTATCATGTGTATAATCTATCGATCATCTGTCATCTATCTATCTGTCTATCTATGAAACAATCTTCTGTCTGTCCATCTATCCTTATGTACAGTACAGTTAACTACATCAACTATGTCACTTCCCTACATTATGCTTTCAAAAACATTGCAAGGTCACTAGGCCGTAGGGAGAGCACTGGGCTCACTGAGACAATTGCAGATCGAATCAGCCGCGTGTGCTTACAAAACCAGTAAATGGTGGTGCAGGGACTTGAACCCGTATCTCTGTCCTCTGTCCTCTTAAACCTCCTTCTCGCTTGCTAACTGTATTTAGCCACATTCATTGACTAAGTCCTCACTGAAGACCCCAATTATACTTCCTCTGGGCCTGTTGTAGACAGAAAAGTATACTTGGTGCTTTACTCACCACCATGTTTGAGGGACATTGGCATGTTCACCACTGATAGGAGGAGGGACAAATAAAAAGGAACACCTATTTCTAGACAGGAGCATTTGGGAGCAAAGTGTGTGTTGTGGAGAGACGTGTTTGGTTGAGTGTCCAAACTTCCCTCTTTATGTGGTTATTACTTCTTTACAATCGTGGATATCATAAAACCCAGTGATTTCAAAAGCCCAGACGCATATTATTACAGCAATTCATTTGTTGATGTGAGAAAAATGAGAAGGACATTGCAGTACCACTAAATCTATACCTGGGCACTGCTGATATCAAACAAAAGGAATTCACGGTGGCTAGGTAGGACTATTTTCTAGTGACTGTCTCTGGGGTCTCAAACAGAATCCATTTGTTTCTTTGTTTCAAAGATTCACTTGTATAGGGTACCTGTTCCCGCCCCTTCAGCTTTTAGTTTGTCTGAGTCCTTGGATCACAAGTGAGTCTCCAGTAAGGGAGCACTTAGGTGATCTTGAGTTTTCATCAGTTCTTCTAACCCTGTGTCTTTTGATTGGAGCAGTGAAAGCCTGTACTTTTATTCCAATATTTGATAGCTAGGCTCTTACTGCACTTTGAAATTTTTTTTTGTTCTCATTAATATACAATCACATGCAGAACAATATGTTAACTAGTCTAACCCCTTCACCAAGTCCTCGCCAAATCCCAGTTTCAGTCGCTGTCCGTCAGCGTGACGTAAGATGCTCTAGAATCACTACTTGTCTTCTCTGTGTTGTATAGCCCTCCCAATGACCCTTCACCCTACACATTATTCATGCTAATCCTAATGCCCCCATTCTTTTTCCCCGCCCTTATCAATCCCTTCCCACAAACACTACCCAGTCCCTTTCTCTTTGGTAACTGTTAGTCCACTCTCGGGTACTGTGTATATGCTGCTGTTTCTTCCTTCAGTTTTTCTTTGTTATCGTACTCCACACATGAGTTAAATCATTTGGTACATGTATTTCTCCGACTGGCCTATTTGACTGAGCATAATACCCTCTAGCTCCATCCAAGTTATTGCCAATGATAGGATTTGTTTTCTTCTTATGGCAGCTTACTGCACTTTTTAAACTGGATTTTATTCTTCTTATTCGTTTGTAGTTTGCTATGTGCTTCAACCATTGCTCTCATGGTTATGAGAAATAGCTTTGTGTTAATTGATATGAACCTATATCTATCTATCTGTCTGTCTATCAATCAATCAATCAATCAATCATCTTTCTGTCTGCCCATCTGTCCTTGTGTACAGAACAGGTAACCACATATCCTATGTCACTTTCCTACATTATGCTTCCAAAAATCCTGCAAGGTAATTAGGCTGTAGGGAGAGCACTGGGTTCACCGAGACACTTGCAGGTCGTGTCGGCCGAGTGTACCTACAAAACCAGGAAATGGTTGTGCAGGGACTTGAACCCGTGTCTCTATCCTCTGTCCTCTTTCATCTCCTTCTCACTTCCTGTCTGTATGTAGCCACATTCATTCACTAAGTGCTCCCTGAAGACCACAAGTATCCTTCCTCTGGGCCTGTGGACGACAGAAACGTAAAATTGTTGCTTTGCTCACCACCATGTTTGAAGGACATCTATGTGAACACCACTGATAGGATGGAGGGTCAAATAAAAAGGAACACCAATTTCTAGACAGGAGCAGTTGGGAGCTAAGAGTGTATTGTGGAGTGACATGTTTATTTGAGTGTCCAAACTTCCCTCTTTAGGTGGTTATTACTTCACATTCGTGAAGATCATAAAACCCACAGATTTCAAAGTCCCAGATTCTTATTATTTCAGCAACCCAGTTGTTGAGGTGAGAGAAAATGAGAAGGACGTTGCTCCACCACTAAATCTATGGCTGGGCCTTGCTGAAAACAAACAAAAAGAGTTCACGGTGGCCAGATAGTGCTATTTTCTACTGACTGTCTCTGGGGGCTCAAACAGAATCCATTTGTTTGATTGTTTGTTTTTCAGTTTCACTCGTGTAGGGTACTTGTCCCCACACCTTCAGCTTGTAGTTTGTCTTTGTCCTTGGATCTCAAGTGAGTCTCCTGTAAGGAAGCACGTAGGTTTCTTGAGTTTTCATCCGTTCTTTTAACCCTGTGTCTTTTGTTTGCAGCACTCAGAGCCTGACCTTTTATTCTGATGATTCAGTGCTGTGCCCTTATTGCACTTAAAAAATTTTTTTTGTTATCATTAATCTACAATCACGTGAAGAACATTATGTTTACTATGCTCACCCTTATCCAAGTCCACCAGCAAAAACCTCTTAAAGTCGCTGTCCATCAGCATAGTTGGATGCTTTAAACCCCTTCAGCATGTACCCCTTCAAAGACACCGGTACAGTCGGTGTCAATCATGGAGTAGTAAGATGCTATATAACCTCTACTAGTCTTCTCTGTGTTGTACAGCACTCCCCATGTCCCGCGCGACCCCACGCAATATACATGGTAATCCTAATGCCCCCAATCTTTCTCCCCACACTTATCCCTCCCTTCAGAACCACCCTGTGCAGTCCTTTTCCCTTTGGCAACTTTTAGTCAACTCTCGGGTTCTGTGAGTTTCCTGCTGTTTTTTTCCTTCAGTTTCTCTTTGTTGTTATACTCCACACATGAGTGATATCATTTGATATTGTCTTTCTCCGCCTGACCTATTTTTCTGAACATACGACTGTCTAGCTCCATCCACGTCATTGCAAATGGTAGGATTTGTTTTCTTCTTATGGCTGCTTACCGCACTTTGTAAACTGGATTTCATTCTTCCTTTTTGTTTGTAGTTTAGCTATGTGATTTCACCATTCATCTCCTGGTTATGAGCAACAGCTTTGTGTCAATCGATATGTATCTGTATCTATCTGTCGCTCTGTCTGTCTGTATATCTATCTATCTTTCTATATATCCTTCTTTCTATCTCTCTATCCTCTCTATTTATCTATCCATCTATCTAGCTTCCTGTCTTCTATCATGTGTATAATCTATCGATCATCTGTCATCTATCTATCTGTCTATCTATGAAACAATCTTCTTTCTGTCTGTCCATCTATCCTTATGTACAGAACAGTTAACTACATCAACTATGTCACTTCCCTACATTATGCTTTCAAAAACATTGCAAGGTCACTAGGCCGTAGGGAGAGCACTGGGCTCACTGAGACAATTGCAGATCGAATCAGCCGCGTGTGCTTACAAAACCAGTAAATGGTGGTGCAGGGACTTGAACCCGTATCTCTGTCCTCTGTCCTCTTAAACCTCCTTCTCGCTTGCTAACTGTATTTAGCCACATTCATTGACTAAGTCCTCACTGAAGACCCCAATTATACTTCCTCTGGGCCTGTTGTAGACAGAAAAGTATACTTGGTGCTTTACTCACCACCATGTTTGAGGGACATTGGCATGTTCACCACTGATAGGAGGAGGGACAAATAAAAAGGAACACCTATTTCTAGACAGGAGCATTTGGGAGCAAAGTGTGTGTTGTGGAGAGACGTGTTTGGTTGAGTGTCCAAACTTTCCTCTTTATGTGGTTATTACTTGTTTACAATCGTGGATATCATAAAACCCAGTGATTTCAAAAGCCCAGACGCATATTATTACAGCAATTCATTTGTTGATGTGAGAAAAATGAGAAGGACATTGCAGTACCACTAAATCTATACCTGGGCACTGCTGATACCAAACAAAAGGAATTCACGGTGGCTAGGTAGGACTATTTTCTAGTGACTGTCTCTGGGGTCTCAAACAGAATCCATTTGTTTCTTTGTTTCAAAGATTCACTTGTATAGGGTGCCTGTCCACGCCCCTTCAGCTTGTAGTTTGTCTGAGTCCTTGGATCACAAGTGAGTCTCCAGTAAGGGAGCACTTAGGTGATCTTGAGTTATCATCAGTTCTTCTAACCCTGTGTCTTTTGATTGGAGCAGTGAAAGCCTGTACTTTTATTCCGATATTTGATAGCTAGGCTCTTACTGCACTTTGAAATTTTTTTTGTTCTCATTAATATACAATCACATGCAGAACAATATGTTAACTAGTCTAACCCCTTCACCAAGTCCTCGCCAAATCCCAGTTTCAGTCGCTGTCCGTCAGCGTGTCGTAAGATGCTCTAGAATCACTACTTGTCTTCTCTGTGTTGTATAGCCCTCCCAATGACCCTTCACCCTACACATTATTCATGCTAATCCTAATGCCCCCATTCTTTATCCCCGCCCTTATCAATCCCTTCCCACAAACACTACCCAGTCCCTTTCTCTTTGGTAACTCTTAGTCCACTCTCGGGTACTGTGTATATGCTGCTGTTTCTTCCTTCAGTTTTTCTTTGTTATCGTACTCCACACATGAGTTAAATCATTTGGTACATGTATTTCTCCGACTGGCCTATTTGACTGAGCATAATACCCTCTAGCTCCATCCAAGTTATTGCCAATGATAGGATTTGTTTTCTTCTTATGGCAGCTTACTGCACTTTTTAAACTGGATTTTATTCTTCTTTTTCGTTTGTAGTTTGCTATGTGCTTCAACCATTGCTCTCATGGTAATGAGAAATAGCTTTGTGTTAATCGATATGAACCTATATCTATCTATCTGTCTGTCTATCAATCAATCAATCAATCAATCAATCATCTTTCTGTCTGCCCATCTGTCCTTGTGTACAGAACAGGTAACCACATATCCTATGTCACTTTCCTACATTATGCTTCCAAAAATCCTGCAAGGTAACTAGGCTGTAGGGAGAGCACTGGGTTCACCGAGACACTTGCAGGTCGTGTCGGCCGAGTGTACCTACAAAACCAGGAAATGGTTGTGCAGGGACTTGAACCCGTGTCTCTATCCTCTGTCCTCTTTCATCTCCTTCTCACTTCCTGTCTGTATGTAGCCACATTCATTCACTAAGTGCTCCCTGAAGACCACAAGTATCCTTCCTCTGGGCCTGTGGACGACAGAAACGTAAAATTGTTGCTTTGCTCACCACCATGTTTGAAGGACATCTATGTGAACACCACTGATAGGATGGAGGGTCAAATAAAAAGGAACACCAATTTCTAGACAGGAGCAGTTGGGAGCTAAGAGTGTATTGTGGAGTGACATGTTTATTTGAGTGTCCAAACTTCCCTCTTTAGGTGGTTATTACTTCACATTCGTGAAGATCATAAAACCCACAGATTTCAAAGTCCCAGATTCTTATTATTTCAGCAACCCAGTTGTTGAGGTGAGAGAAAATGAGAAGGACGTTGCTCCACCACTAAATCTATGGCTGGGCCTTGCTGAAAACAAACAAAAAGAGTTCACGGTGGCCAGATAGTGCTATTTTCTACTGACTGTCTCTGGGGGCTCAAACAGAATCCATTTGTTTGATTGTTTGTTTTTCAGTTTCACTCGTGTAGGGTACTTGTCCCCACACCTTCAGCTTGTAGTTTGTCTTTGTCCTTGGATCTCAAGTGAGTCTCCTGTAAGGCAGCACGTAGGTTTCTTGAGTTTTCATCCGTTCTTTTAACCCTGTGTCTTTTGTTTGCAGCACTCAGAGCCTGACCTTTTATTCTGATGATTCAGTGCTGTGCCCTTATTGCACTTAAAAAATTTTTTTTGTTATCATTAATCTACAATCACGTGAAGAACATTATGTTTACTATGCTCACCCTTATCCAAGTCCACCAGCAAAAACCTCTTAAAGTCGCTGTCCATCAGCATAGTTGGATGCTTTAAACCCCTTCAGCATGTACCCCTTCAAAGACACCGGTACAGTCGGTGTCAATCATGGAGTAGTAAGATGCTATATAACCTCTACTAGTCTTCTCTGTGTTGTACAGCACTCCCCATGTCCCGCGCGACCCCACGCAATATACATGGTAATCCTAATGCCCCCAATCTTTCTCCCCACACTTATCCCTCCCTTCAGAACCACCCTGTGCAGTCCTTTTCCCTTTGGCAACTTTTAGTCAACTCTCGGGTTCTGTGAGTTTCCTGCTGTTTTTTTCCTTCAGTTTCTCTTTGTTGTTATACTCCACACATGAGTGATATCATTTGATATTGTCTTTCTCCGCCTGACCTATTTTTCTGAACATACGACTGTCTAGCTCCATCCACGTCATTGCAAATGGTAGGATTTGTTTTCTTCTTATGGCTGCTTACCGCACTTTGTAAACTGGATTTCATTCTTCCTTTTTGTTTGTAGTTTAGCTATGTGATTTCACCATTCATCTCCTGGTTATGAGCAACAGCTTTGTGTCAATCGATATGTATCTGTATCTATCTGTCGCTCTGTCTGTCTGTATATCTATCTATCTTTCTATATATCCTTCTTTCTATCTCTCTATCCTCTCTATTTATCTATCCATCTATCTAGCTTCCTGTCTTCTATCATGTGTATAATCTATCGATCATCTGTCATCTATCTATCTGTCTATCTATGAAACAATCTTCTTTCTGTCTGTCCATCTATCCTTATGTACAGAACAGTTAACTACATCAACTATGTCACTTCCCTACATTATGCTTTCAAAAACATTGCAAGGTCACTAGGCCGTAGGGAGAGCACTGGGCTCACTGAGACAATTGCAGATCGAATCAGCCGCGTGTGCTTACAAAACCAGTAAATGGTGGTGCAGGGACTTGAACCCGTATCTCTGTCCTCTGTCCTCTTAAACCTCCTTCTCGCTTGCTAACTGTATTTAGCCACATTCATTGACTAAGTCCTCACTGAAGACCCCAATTATACTTCCTCTGGGCCTGTTGTAGACAGAAAAGTATACTTGGTGCTTTACTCACCACCATGTTTGAGGGACATTGGCATGTTCACCACTGATAGGAGGAGGGACAAATAAAAAGGAACACCTATTTCTAGACAGGAGCATTTGGGAGCAAAGTGTGTGTTGTGGAGAGACGTGTTTGGTTGAGTGTCCAAACTTTCCTCTTTATGTGGTTATTACTTGTTTACAATCGTGGATATCATAAAACCCAGTGATTTCAAAAGCCCAGACGCATATTATTACAGCAATTCATTTGTTGATGTGAGAAAAATGAGAAGGACATTGCAGTACCACTAAATCTATACCTGGGCACTGCTGATACCAAACAAAAGGAATTCACGGTGGCTAGGTAGGACTATTTTCTAGTGACTGTCTCTGGGGTCTCAAACAGAATCCATTTGTTTCTTTGTTTCAAAGATTCACTTGTATAGGGTGCCTGTCCACGCCCCTTCAGCTTGTAGTTTGTCTGAGTCCTTGGATCACAAGTGAGTCTCCAGTAAGGGAGCACTTAGGTGATCTTGAGTTATCATCAGTTCTTCTAACCCTGTGTCTTTTGATTGGAGCAGTGAAAGCCTGTACTTTTATTCCGATATTTGATAGCTAGGCTCTTACTGCACTTTGAAATTTTTTTTGTTCTCATTAATATACAATCACATGCAGAACAATATGTTAACTAGTCTAACCCCTTCACCAAGTCCTCGCCAAATCCCAGTTTCAGTCGCTGTCCGTCAGCGTGTCGTAAGATGCTCTAGAATCACTACTTGTCTTCTCTGTGTTGTATAGCCCTCCCAATGACCCTTCACCCTACACATTATTCATGCTAATCCTAATGCCCCCATTCTTTATCCCCGCCCTTATCAATCCCTTCCCACAAACACTACCCAGTCCCTTTCTCTTTGGTAACTCTTAGTCCACTCTCGGGTACTGTGTATATGCTGCTGTTTCTTCCTTCAGTTTTTCTTTGTTATCGTACTCCA
Source organism: Manis pentadactyla (assembly GCF_030020395.1). Classification (NCBI taxonomy): domain Eukaryota; kingdom Metazoa; phylum Chordata; class Mammalia; order Pholidota; family Manidae; genus Manis; species Manis pentadactyla. The sequence goes on along the minus strand of NC_080038.1, from coordinate 160,726,443 downwards.
CACATGAGTTAAATCATTTGGTACATGTATTTCTCCGACTGGCCTATTTGACTGAGCATAATACCCTCTAGCTCCATCCAAGTTATTGCCAATGATAGGATTTGTTTTCTTCTTATGGCAGCTTACTGCACTTTTTAAACTGGATTTTATTCTTCTTTTTCGTTTGTAGTTTGCTATGTGCTTCAACCATTGCTCTCATGGTAATGAGAAATAGCTTTGTGTTAATCGATATGAACCTATATCTATCTATCTGTCTGTCTATCAATCAATCAATCAATCAATCAATCATCTTTCTGTCTGCCCATCTGTCCTTGTGTACAGAACAGGTAACCACATATCCTATGTCACTTTCCTACATTATGCTTCCAAAAATCCTGCAAGGTAACTAGGCTGTAGGGAGAGCACTGTGTTCACCGAGACACTTGCAGGTCGTGTCGGCCGAGTGTACCTACAAAACCAGGAAATGGTTGTGCAGGGACTTGAACCCGTGTCTCTATCCTCTGTCCTCTTTCATCTCCTTCTCACTTCCTGTCTGTATGTAGCCACATTCATTCACTAAGTGCTCCCTGAAGACCACAAGTATCCTTCCTCTGGGCCTGTGGACGACAGAAACGTAAAATTGTTGCTTTGCTCACCACCATGTTTGAAGGACATCTATGTGAACACCACTGATAGGATGGAGGGTCAAATAAAAAGGAACACCAATTTCTAGACAGGAGCAGTTGGGAGCTAAGAGTGTATTGTGGAGTGACATGTTTATTTGAGTGTCCAAACTTCCCTCTTTAGGTGGTTATTACTTCACATTCGTGAAGATCATAAAACCCACAGATTTCAAAGTCCCAGATTCTTATTATTTCAGCAACCCAGTTGTTGAGGTGAGAGAAAATGAGAAGGACGTTGCTCCACCACTAAATCTATGGCTGGGCCTTGCTGAAAACAAACAAAAAGAGTTCACGGTGGCCAGATAGTGCTATTTTCTACTGACTGTCTCTGGGGGCTCAAACAGAATCCATTTGTTTGATTGTTTGTTTTTCAGTTTCACTCGTGTAGGGTACTTGTCCCCACACCTTCAGCTTGTAGTTTGTCTTTGTCCTTGGATCTCAAGTGAGTCTCCTGTAAGGAAGCACGTAGGTTTCTTGAGTTTTCATCCGTTCTTTTAACCCTGTGTCTTTTGTTTGCAGCACTCAGAGCCTGACCTTTTATTCTGATGATTCAGTGCTGTGCCCTTATTGCACTTAAAAAATTTTTTTTGTTATCATTAATCTACAATCACGTGAAGAACATTATGTTTACTATGCTCACCCTTATCCAAGTCCACCAGCAAAAACCTCTTAAAGTCGCTGTCCATCAGCATAGTTGGATGCTTTAAACCCCTTCAGCATGTACCCCTTCAAAGACACCGGTACAGTCGGTGTCAATCATGGAGTAGTAAGATGCTATATAACCTCTACTAGTCTTCTCTGTGTTGTACAGCACTCCCCATGTCCCGCGCGACCCCACGCAATATACATGGTAATCCTAATGCCCCCAATCTTTCTCCCCACACTTATCCCTCCCTTCAGAACCACCCTGTGCAGTCCTTTTCCCTTTGGCAACTTTTAGTCAACTCTCGGGTTCTGTGAGTTTCCTGCTGTTTTTTTCCTTCAGTTTCTCTTTGTTGTTATACTCCACACATGAGTGATATCATTTGATATTGTCTTTCTCCGCCTGACCTATTTTTCTGAACATACGACTGTCTAGCTCCATCCACGTCATTGCAAATGGTAGGATTTGTTTTCTTCTTATGGCTGCTTACCGCACTTTGTAAACTGGATTTCATTCTTCCTTTTTGTTTGTAGTTTAGCTATGTGATTTCACCATTCATCTCCTGGTTATGAGCAACAGCTTTGTGTCAATCGATATGTATCTGTATCTATCTGTCGCTCTGTCTGTCTGTATATCTATCTATCTTTCTATATATCCTTCTTTCTATCTCTCTATCCTCTCTATTTATCTATCCATCTATCTAGCTTCCTGTCTTCTATCATGTGTATAATCTATCGATCATCTGTCATCTATCTATCTGTCTATCTATGAAACAATCTTCTTTCTGTCTGTCCATCTATCCTTATGTACAGAACAGTTAACTACATCAACTATGTCACTTCCCTACATTATGCTTTCAAAAACATTGCAAGGTCACTAGGCCGTAGGGAGAGCACTGGGCTCACTGAGACAATTGCAGATCGAATCAGCCGCGTGTGCTTACAAAACCAGTAAATGGTGGTGCAGGGACTTGAACCCGTATCTCTGTCCTCTGTCCTCTTAAACCTCCTTCTCGCTTGCTAACTGTATTTAGCCACATTCATTGACTAAGTCCTCACTGAAGACCCCAATTATACTTCCTCTGGGCCTGTTGTAGACAGAAAAGTATACTTGGTGCTTTACTCACCACCATGTTTGAGGGACATTGGCATGTTCACCACTGATAGGAGGAGGGACAAATAAAAAGGAACACCTATTTCTAGACAGGAGCATTTGGGAGCAAAGTGTGTGTTGTGGAGAGACGTGTTTGGTTGAGTGTCCAAACTTTCCTCTTTATGTGGTTATTACTTGTTTACAATCGTGGATATCATAAAACCCAGTGATTTCAAAAGCCCAGACGCATATTATTACAGCAATTCATTTGTTGATGTGAGAAAAATGAGAAGGACATTGCAGTACCACTAAATCTATACCTGGGCACTGCTGATACCAAACAAAAGGAATTCACGGTGGCTAGGTAGGACTATTTTCTAGTGACTGTCTCTGGGGTCTCAAACAGAATCCATTTGTTTCTTTGTTTCAAAGATTCACTTGTATAGGGTGCCTGTCCACGCCCCTTCAGCTTGTAGTTTGTCTGAGTCCTTGGATCACAAGTGAGTCTCCAGTAAGGGAGCACTTAGGTGATCTTGAGTTATCATCAGTTCTTCTAACCCTGTGTCTTTTGATTGGAGCAGTGAAAGCCTGTACTTTTATTCCGATATTTGATAGCTAGGCTCTTACTGCACTTTGAAATTTTTTTTGTTCTCATTAATATACAATCACATGCAGAACAATATGTTAACTAGTCTAACCCCTTCACCAAGTCCTCGCCAAATCCCAGTTTCAGTCGCTGTCCGTCAGCGTGTCGTAAGATGCTCTAGAATCACTACTTGTCTTCTCTGTGTTGTATAGCCCTCCCAATGACCCTTCACCCTACACATTATTCATGCTAATCCTAATGCCCCCATTCTTTATCCCCGCCCTTATCAATCCCTTCCCACAAACACTACCCAGTCCCTTTCTCTTTGGTAACTCTTAGTCCACTCTCGGGTACTGTGTATATGCTGCTGTTTCTTCCTTCAGTTTTTCTTTGTTATCGTACTCCACACATGAGTTAAATCATTTGGTACATGTATTTCTCCGACTGGCCTATTTGACTGAGCATAATACCCTCTAGCTCCATCCAAGTTATTGCCAATGATAGGATTTGTTTTCTTCTTATGGCAGCTTACTGCACTTTTTAAACTGGATTTTATTCTTCTTTTTCGTTTGTAGTTTGCTATGTGCTTCAACCATTGCTCTCATGGTAATGAGAAATAGCTTTGTGTTAATCGATATGAACCTATATCTATCTATCTGTCTGTCTATCAATCAATCAATCAATCAATCAATCATCTTTCTGTCTGCCCATCTGTCCTTGTGTACAGAACAGGTAACCACATATCCTATGTCACTTTCCTACATTATGCTTCCAAAAATCCTGCAAGGTAACTAGGCTGTAGGGAGAGCACTGTGTTCACCGAGACACTTGCAGGTCGTGTCGGCCGAGTGTACCTACAAAACCAGGAAATGGTTGTGCAGGGACTTGAACCCGTGTCTCTATCCTCTGTCCTCTTTCATCTCCTTCTCACTTCCTGTCTGTATATAGCCACATTCATTCACTAAGTGCTCCCTGAAGACCACAAGTATCCTTCCTCTGGGCCTGTGGACGACAGAAACGTAAAATTGTTGCTTTGCTCACCACCATGTTTGAAGGACATCTATGTGAACACCACTGATAGGATGGAGGGTCAAATAAAAAGGAACACCAATTTCTAGACAGGAGCAGTTGGGAGCTAAGAGTGTATTGTGGAGTGACATGTTTATTTGAGTGTCCAAACTTCCCTCTTTAGGTGGTTATTACTTCACATTCGTGAAGATCATAAAACCCACAGATTTAAAAGGCCGAGATTCTTATTATTTCAGCAACACAGTTGTTGAGGTGAGAGAAAATGAGAAGGACGTTGCTCCACCACTAAATCTATGGCTGGGCCTTGCTGAAAACAAACAAAAAGAGTTCACGGTGGCCAGATAGTGCTATTTTCTACTGACTGTCTCTGGGGACTCAAACAGAATCCATTTGTTTGATTGTTTGTTTTTCAGTTTCACTCGTGTAGGGTACTTGTCCCCACACCTTCAGCTTGTAGTTTGTCTTTGTCCTTGGATCTCAAGTGAGTCTCCTGTAAGGAAGCACGTAGGTTTCTTGAGTTTTCATCCATTCATTTAACCCTGTGTCTTTTGTTTGCAGCACTCAGAGCCTGACTTTTTATTCTGATGATTCAGTGCTGTGCCCTTATTGCACTTAAAAAATATTTTTTGTTATCATTAATCTACAATCACGTGAAGAACATTATGTTTACTATGCTCCCCCTTATCCAAGTCCACCAGCAAAAACCTCTTAAAGTCGCTGTCCATCAGCATAGTTGGATGCTTTAAACCCCTTCAGCATGTACCCCTTCAAAGACACCGGTACAGTCGGTGTCAATCATGGAGTAGTAAGATGCTATATAACCTCTACTAGTCTTCTCTGTGTTGTACAGCACTCTCCATGTCCCGCGCGACCCCACGCAATATACATGGTAATCCTAATGCCCCCAATCTTTCTCCCACACTTATCCCTCCCTTCAGAACCACCCTGTGCAGTCCTTTTCCCTTTGGCAACTTTTAGTCAACTCTCGGGTTCTGTGAGTATCCTGCTGTTTTTTTCCTTCAGTTTCTCTTTGTTGTTATACTCCACACATGAGTGATATCATTTGATATTGTCTTTCTCCGCCTGACCTATTTTTCTGAACATACTACTGTCTAGCTCCATCCACGTCATTGCGAATGGTAGGATTTGTTTTCTTCTTATGGCTGCTTACTGCACTTAGTAAACTGGATTTCATTCTTCCTTTTTGTTTGTAGTTTAGCTATGTGATTTCACCATTCATCTCCTGGTTATGAGCAACAGCTTTGTGTCAATCGATATGTATCTGTATCTATCTATCGCTCTGTCTGTCTGTATATCTATCTATCTTTCTATATATCCTTCTTTCTATCTCTCTATCCTCTCTATTTATCTATCCATCTATCTAGCTTCCTGTCTTCTATCATGTGTATAATCTATCGATCATCTGTCATCTATCTATCTGTCTATCTATGAAACAATCTTCTTTCTGTCTGTCCATCTATCCTTATGTACAGAACAGTTAACTACATCAACTATGTCACTTCCCTACATTATGCTTTCAAAAACATTGCAAGGTCACTAGGCCGTAGGGAGAGCACTGGGCTCACTGAGACAATTGCAGATCGAATCAGCCGCGTGTGCTTACAAAACCAGTAAATGGTGGTGCAGGGACTTGAACCCGTATCTCTGTCCTCTGTCCTCTTAAACCTCCTTCTCGCTTGCTAACTGTATTTAGCCACATTCATTGACTAAGTCCTCACTGAAGACCCCAATTATACTTCCTCTGGGCCTGTTGTAGACAGAAAAGTATACTTGGTGCTTTACTCACCACCATGTTTGAGGGACATTGGCATGTTCACCACTGATAGGAGGAGGGACAAATAAAAAGGAACACCTATTTCTAGACAGAAGCATTTGGGAGCAAAGTGTGTGTTGTGGAGAGACGTGTTTGGTTGAGTGTCCAAACTTCCCTCTTTATGTGGTTATTACTTCTTTACAATCGTGGATATCATAAAACCCAGTGATTTCAAAAGCCCAGACGCATATTATTACAGCAATTCATTTGTTGATGTGAGAAAAATGAGAAGGACATTGCAGTACCACTAAATCTATACCTGGGCACTGCTGATACCAAACAAAAGGAATTCACGGTGGCTAGGTAGGACTATTTTCTAGTGACTGTCTCTGGGGTCTCAAACAGAATCCATTTGTTTCTTTGTTTCAAAGATTCACTTGTATAGGGTACCTGTCCCCGCCCCTTCAGCTTTTAGTTTGTCTGAGTCCTTGGATCACAAGTGAGTCTCCAGTAAGGGAGCACTTAGGTGATCTTGAGTTTTCATCAGTTCTTCTAACCCTGTGTCTTTTGATTGGAGCAGTGAAAGCCTGTACTTTTATTCCGATATTTGATAGCTAGGCTCTTACTGCACTTTGAAATTTTTTTTGTTCTCATTAATATACAATCACATGCAGAACAATATGTTAACTAGTCTAACCCCTTCACCAAGTCCTCGCCAAATCCCAGTTTCAGTCGCTGTCCGTCAGCGTGTCGTAAGATGCTCTAGAATCACTACTTGTCTTATCTGTGTTGTATAGCCCTCCCAATGACCCTTCACCCTACACATTTTTCATGCTAATCCTAATGCCCCCATTCTTTTTCCCCGCCCTTATCAATCCCTTCCCACAAACACTACCCAGTCCCTTTCTTTTTTTTAACTCTTAGTCCACTCTCGGGTACTGTGTATATGCTGCTGTTTCTTCCTTCAGTTTTTCTTTGTTATCGTACTCCACACATGAGTTAAATCATTTGGTACATGTATTTCTCCGACTGGCCTATTTGACTGAGCATAATACCCTCTAGCTCCATCCAAGTTATTGCCAATGATAGGATTTGTTTTCTTCTTATGGCTGCTTACTGCACTTTTTAAACTGGATTTTATTCTTCTTTTTCGTTTGTAGTTTGCTATGTGCTTCAACCATTGATCTCATGGTTATGAGCAATAGCTTTGTGTTAATCGATATGAACCTATATCTATCTATCTGTCTGTCTATCAGTCAATCAATCAATCAATCAATCAACTTTCTGTCTGCCCATCTGTCCTTGTATACAGAACTGGTAACCACATATCCTATGTCACTTTCCTAAATTATGCTTCCAAAAATCCTGCTAGGTAACTAGGCTGTAGGGAGAGCACTGTGTTCACCGAGACACTTGCAGGTCGTGTCGGCCGAGTGTACCTACAAAACCAGGAAATGGTTGTGCAGGGACTTGAACCCGTGTCTCTATCCTCTGTCCTCTTTCATCTCTTTCTCACTTCCTGTCTGTATATAGCCACATTCATTCACTATGTGCTCCCTGAAGACCACAAGTATCCTTCCTCTGGGCCTGTGGACGACAGAAACGTAAAATTGTGGCTTTGCTCACCACCATGTTTGAAGGACATCTATGTGAACACCACTGATAGGATGGAGGGTCAAATAAAAAGGAACACCAATTTCTAGACAGGAGCAGTTGGGAGCTAAGAGTGTATTGTGGAGTGACATGTTTATTTGAGTGTCCAAACTTCCCTCTTTAGGTGGTTATTACTTCACATTCGTGAAGATCATAAAACCCACAGATTTCAAAGGCCCAGATTCTTATTATTTCAGCAACTCAGTTGTTGAGGTGAGAGAAAATGAGAAGGACGTTGCTCCACCACTAAATCTATGGCTGGGCCTTGCTGAAAACAAACAAAAAGAGTTCACGGTGGCCAGATAGTGCTATTTTCTACTGACTGTCTCTGGGGGCTCAAACAGAATCCATTTGTTTGATTGTTTGTTTTTCAGTTTCACTCGTGAAGGGTACTTGTCCCCACACCTTCAGCTTGTAGTTTGTCTTTGTCCTTGGATCTCAAGTGAGTCTCCTGTAAGGAAGCACGTAGGTTTCTTGAGTTTTCATCCGTTCTTTTAACCCTGTGTCTTTTGTTTGCAGCACTCAGAGCCTGACCTTTTATTCTGATGATTCAGTGCTGTGCCCTTATTGCACTTAAAAAATATTTTTTGTTATCATTAATCTACAATCACGTGAAGAACATTATGTTTACTATGCTCCCCCTTATCCAAGTCCACCAGCAAAAACCTCTTAAAGTCGCTGTCCATCAGCATAGTTGGATGCTTTAAACCCCTTCAGCATGTACCCCTTCAAAGACACCGGTACAGTCGGTGTCAATCATGGAGTAGTAAGATGCTATATAACCTCTACTAGTCTTCTCTGTGTTGTACAGCACTCTCCATGTCCCGCGTGACCCCACGCAATATACATGGTAATCCTAATGCCCCCAGTCTTTCTCCCCACACTTATCCCTCCCTTCAGAACCACCCTGTGCAGTCCTTTTCCCTTTGGCAACTTTTAGTCAACTCTCGGGTTCTGTGAGTATCCTGCTGTTTTTTTCCTTCAGTTTCTCTTTGTTGTTATACTCCACACATGAGTGATATCATTTGATATTGTCTTTCTCCGCCTGACCTATTTTTCTGAACATACGACTGTCTAGCTCCATCCACGTCATTGCAAATGGTAGGATTTGTTTTCTTCTTATGGCTGCTTACTGCACTTTGTAAACTGGATTTCATTCTTCCTTTTTGTTTGTAGTTTAGCTATGTGATTTCACCATTCATCTCCTGGTTATGAGCAACAGCTTTGTGTCAATCGATATGTATCTGTATCTATCTATCGCTCTGTCTGTCTGTATATATATCTATCTTTCTATATATCCTTCTTTCTATCTCTCTATCCTCTCTATTTATCTATCCATCTATCTAGCTTCCTGTCTTCTATCATGTGTATAATCTATCGATCATCTGTCATCTATCTATCTGTCTATCTATGAAACAATCTTCTGTCTGTCCATCTATCCTTATGTACAGTACAGTTAACTACATCAACTATGTCACTTCCCTACATTATGCTTTCAAAAACATTGCAAGGTCACTAGGCCGTAGGGAGAGCACTGGGCTCACTGAGACAATTGCAGATCGAATCAGCCGCGTGTGCTTACAAAACCAGTAAATGGTGGTGCAGGGACTTGAACCCGTATCTCTGTCCTCTGTCCTCTTAAACCTCCTTCTCGCTTGCTAACTGTATTTAGCCACATTCATTGACTAAGTCCTCACTGAAGACCCCAATTATACTTCCTCTGGGCCTGTTGTAGACAGAAAAGTATACTTGGTGCTTTACTCACCACCATGTTTGAGGGACATTGGCATGTTCACCACTGATAGGAGGAGGGACAAATAAAAAGGAACACCTATTTCTAGACAGGAGCATTTGGGAGCAAAGTGTGTGTTGTGGAGAGACGTGTTTGGTTGAGTGTCCAAACTTCCCTCTTTATGTGGTTATTACTTCTTTACAATCGTGGATATCATAAAACCCAGTGATTTCAAAAGCCCAGACGCATATTATTACAGCAATTCATTTGTTGATGTGAGAAAAATGAGAAGGACATTGCAGTACCACTAAATCTATACCTGGGCACTGCTGATATCAAACAAAAGGAATTCACGGTGGCTAGGTAGGACTATTTTCTAGTGACTGTCTCTGGGGTCTCAAACAGAATCCATTTGTTTCTTTGTTTCAAAGATTCACTTGTATAGGGTACCTGTCCCCGCCCCTTCAGCTTTTAGTTTGTCTGAGTCCTTGGATCACAAGTGAGTCTCCAGTAAGGGAGCACTTAGGTGATCTTGAGTTTTCATCAGTTCTTCTAACCCTGTGTCTTTTGATTGGAGCAGTGAAAGCCTGTACTTTTATTCCGATATTTGATAGCTAGGCTCTTACTGCACTTTGAAATTTTTTTTTGTTCTCATTAATATACAATCACATGCAGAACAATATGTTAACTAGTCTAACCCCTTCACCAAGTCCTCGCCAAATCCCAGTTTCAGTCGCTGTCCGTCAGCGTGACGTAAGATGCTCTAGAATCACTACCTGTCTTCTCTGTGTTGTATAGCCCTCCCAATGTCCCTTCACCCTACACATTATTCATGCTAATCCTAATGCCCCCATTCTTTTTCCCCGCCCTTATCAATCCCTTCCCACAAACACTACCCAGTCCCTTTCTCTTTGGTAACTGTTAGTCCACTCTCGGGTACTGTGTATATGCTGCTGTTTCTTCCTTCAGTTTTTCTTTGTTATCGTACTCCACACATGAGTTAAATCATTTGGTACATGTATTTCTCCGACTGGCCTATTTGACTGAGCATAATACCCTCTAGCTCCATCCAAGTTATTGCCAATGATAGGATTTGTTTTCTTCTTATGGCAGCTTACTGCACTTTTTAAACTGGATTTTATTCTTCTTATTCGTTTGTAGTTTGCTATGTGCTTCAACCATTGCTCTCATGGTTATGAGCAATAGCTTTGTGTTAATTGATATGAACCTATATCTATCTATCTGTCTGTCTATCAATCAATCAATCAATCAATCATCTTTCTGTCTGCCCATCTGTCCTTGTGTACAGAACAGGTAACCACATATCCTATGTCACTTTCCTACATTATGCTTCCAAAAATCCTGCAAGGTAATTAGGCTGTAGGGAGAGCACTGGGTTCACCGAGACACTTGCAGGTCGTGTCGGCCGAGTGTACCTACAAAACCAGGAAATGGTTGTGCAGGGACTTGAACCCGTGTCTCTATCCTCTGTCCTCTTTCATCTCCTTCTCACTTCCTGTCTGTATGTAGCCACATTCATTCACTAAGTGCCCCTGAAGACCACAAGTATCCTTCCTCTGGGCCTGTGGACGACAGAAACGTAAAATTGTTGCTTTGCTCACCACCATGTTTGAAGGACATCTATGTGAACACCACTGATAGGATGGAGGGTCAAATAAAAAGGAACACCAATTTCTAGACAGGAGCAGTTGGGAGCTAAGAGTGTATTGTGGAGTGACATGTTTATTTGAGTGTCCAAACTTCCCTCTTTAGGTGGTTATTACTTCACATTCGTGAAGATCATAAAACCCACAGATTTCAAAGTCCCAGATTCTTATTATTTCAGCAACCCAGTTGTTGAGGTGAGAGAAAATGAGAAGGACGTTGCTCCACCACTAAATCTATGGCTGGGCCTTGCTGAAAACAAACAAAAAGAGTTCACGGTGGCCAGATAGTGCTATTTTCTACTGACTGTCTCTGGGGGCTCAAACAGAATCCATTTGTTTGATTGTTTGTTTTTCAGTTTCACTCGTGTAGGGTACTTGTCCCCACACCTTCAGCTTGTAGTTTGTCTTTGTCCTTGGATCTCAAGTGAGTCTCCTGTAAGGAAGCACGTAGGTTTCTTGAGTTTTCATCCGTTCTTTTAACCCTGTGTCTTTTGTTTGCAGCACTCAGAGCCTGACCTTTTATTCTGATGATTCAGTGCTGTGCCCTTATTGCACTTAAAAAATTTTTTTTGTTATCATTAATCTACAATCACGTGAAGAACATTATGTTTACTATGCTCCCCCTTATCCAAGTCCACCAGCAAAAACCTCTTAAAGTCGCTGTCCATCAGCATAGTTGGATGCTTTAAACCCCTTCAGCATGTACCCCTTCAAAGACACCGGTACAGTCGGTGTCAATCATGGAGTAGTAAGATGCTATATAACCTCTACTAGTCTTCTCTGTGTTGTACAGCACTCCCCATGTCCCGCGCGACCCCACGCAATATACATGGTAATCCTAATGCCCCCAATCTTTCTCCCCACACTTATCCCTCCCTTCAGAACCACCCTGTGCAGTCCTTTTCCCTTAGGCAACTTTTAGTCAACGCTCGGGTTCTGTGAGTTTCCTGCTGTTTTTTTCCTTCAGTTTCTCTTTGTTGTTATACTCCACACATGAGTGATATCATTTGATATTGTCTTTCTCCGCCTGACCTATTTTTCTGAACATACGACTGTCTAGCTCCATCCACGTCATTGCAAATGGTAGGATTTGTTTTCTTCTTATGGCTGCTTACCGCACTTTGTAAACTGGATTTCATTCTTCCTTTTTGTTTGTAGTTTAGCTATGTGATTTCACCATTCATCTCCTGGTTATGAGCAACAGCTTTGTGTCAATCGATATGTATCTGTATCTATCTGTCGCTCTGTCTGTCTGTATATCTATCTATCTTTCTATATATCCTTCTTTCTATCTCTCTATCCTCTCTATTTATCTATCCATCTATCTAGCTTCCTGTCTTCTATCACGTGTATAATCTATCGATCATCTGTCATCTATCTATCTGTCTATCTATGAAACAATCTTCTGTCTGTCCATCTATCCTTATGTACAGAACAGTTAACTACATCAACTATGTCACTTCCCTACATTATGCTTTCAAAAACATTGCAAGGTCACTAGGCCGTAGGGAGAGCACTGGGCTCACTGAGACAATTGCAGATCGAATCAGCCGCGTGTGCTTACAAAACCAGTAAATGGTGGTGCAGGGACTTGAACCCGTATCTCTGTCCTCTGTCCTCTTAAACCTCCTTCTCGCTTGCTAACTGTATTTAGCCACATTCATTGACTAAGTCCTCACTGAAGACCCCAATTATACTTCCTCTGGGCCTGTTGTAGACAGAAAAGTATACTTGGTGCTTTACTCACCACCATGTTTGAGGGACATTGGCATGTTCACCACTGATAGGAGGAGGGACAAATAAAAAGGAACACCTATTTCTAGACAGGAGCATTTGGGAGCAAAGTGTGTGTTGTGGAGAGACGTGTTTGGTTGAGTGTCCAAACTTCCCTCTTTATGTGGTTATTACTTCTTTACAATCGTGGATATCATAAAACCCAGTGATTTCAAAAGCCCAGACGCATATTATTACAGCAATTCATTTGTTGATGTGAGAAAAATGAGAAGGACATTGCAGTACCACTAAATCTATACCTGGGCACTGCTGATACCAAACAAAAGGAATTCACGGTGGCTAGGTAGGACTATTTTCTAGTGACTGTCTCTGGGGTCTCAAACAGAATCCATTTGTTTCTTTGTTTCAAAGATTCACTTGTATAGGGTACCTGTCCCCGCCCCTTCAGCTTTTAGTTTGTCTGAGTCCTTGGATCACAAGTGAGTCTCCAGTAAGGGAGCACTTAGGTGATCTTGAGTTTTCATCAGTTCTTCTAACCCTGTGTCTTTTGATTGGAGCAGTGAAAGCCTGTACTTTTATTCCGATATTTGATAGCTAGGCTCTTACTGCACTTTGAAATTTTTTTTTGTTCTCATTAATATACAATCACATGCAGAACAATATGTTAACTAGTCTAACCCCTTCACCAAGTCCTCGCCAAATGCCAGTTTCAGTCGCTGTCCGTCAGCGTGTCGTAAGATGCTCTAGAATCACTACTTGTCTTCTCTGTGTTGTATAGCCCTCCCAATGACCCTTCACCCTACACATTATTCATGCTAATCATAATGCCCCCATTCTTTTTCCCCGCCCTTATCAATCCCTTCCCACAAACACTACCCAGTCCCTTTCTCTTTGGTAACTGTTAGTCCACTCTCGGGTACTGTGTATATGCTGCTGTTTCTTCCTTCAGTTTTTCTTTGTTATCGTACTCCACACATGAGTTAAATCATTTGGTACATGTATTTCTCCGACTGGCCTATTTGACTGAGCATAATACCCTCTAGCTCCATCCAAGTTATTGCCAATGATAGGATTTGTTTTCTTCTTATGGCAGCTTACTGCACTTTTTAAACTGGATTTTATTCTTCTTTTTCGTTTGTAGTTTGCTATGTGCTTCAACCATTGCTCTCATGGTTATGAGCAATAGCTTTGTGTTAATCGATATGAACCTATATCTATCTATCTGTCTGTCTATCAATCAATCAATCAATCAATCATCTTTCTGTCTGCCCATCTGTCCTTGTGTACAGAACAGGTAACCACATATCCTATGTCACTTTCCTACATTATGCTTCCAAAAATCCTGCAAGGTAATTAGGCTGTAGGGAGAGCACTGGGTTCACCGAGACACTTGCAGGTCGTGTCGGCCGAGTGTACCTACAAAACCAGGAAATGGTTGTGCAGGGACTTGAACCCGTGTCTCTATCCTCTGTCCTCTTTCATCTCCTTCTCACTTCCTGTCTGTATGTAGCCACATTCATTCACTAAGTGCTCCCTGAAGACCACAAGTATCCTTCCTCTGGGCCTGTGGACGACAGAAACGTAAAATTGTTGCTTTGCTCACCACCATGTTTGAAGGACATCTATGTGAACACCACTGATAGGATGGAGGGTCAAATAAAAAGGAACACCAATTTCTAGACAGGAGCAGTTGGGAGCTAAGAGTGTATTGTGGAGTGACATGTTTATTTGAGTGTCCAAACTTCCCTCTTTAGGTGGTTATTACTTCACATTCGTGAAGATCATAAAACCCACAGATTTCAAAGGCCCAGATTCTTATTATTTCAGCAACCCAGTTGTTGAGGTGAGAGAAAATGAGAAGGACGTTGCTCCACCACTAAATCTATGGCTGGGCCTTGCTGAAAACAAACAAAAAGAGTTCACGGTGGCCAGATAGTGCTATTTTCTACTGACTGTCTCTGGGGGCTCAAACAGAATCCATTTGTTTGATTGTTTGTTTTTCAGTTTCACTCGTGTAGGGTACTTGTCCCCACACCTTCAGCTTGTAGTTTGTCTTTGTCCTTGGATCTCAAGTGAGTCTCCTGTAAGGAAGCACGTAGGTTTCTTGAGTTTTCATCCGTTCTTTTAACCCTGTGTCTTTTGTTTGCAGCACTCAGAGCCTGACCTTTTATTCTGATGATTCAGTGCTGTGCCCTTATTGCACTTAAAAAATTTTTTTTGTTATCATTAATCTACAATCACGTGAAGAACATTATGTTTACTATGCTCCCCCTTATCCAAGTCCACCAGCAAAAACCTCTTAAAGTCGCTGTCCATCAGCATAGTTGGATGCTTTAAACCCCTTCAGCATGTACCCCTTCAAAGACACCGGTACAGTCGGTGTCAATCATGGAGTAGTAAGATGCTATATAACCTCTACTAGTCTTCTCTGTGTTGTACAGCACTCCCCATGTCCCGCGCGACCCCACGCAATATACATGGTAATCCTAATGCCCCCAATCTTTCTCCCCACACTTATCCCTCCCTTCAGAACCACCCTGTGCAGTCCTTTTCCCTTTGGCAACTTTTAGTCAACTCTCGGGTTCTGTGAGTATCCTGCTGTTTTTTTCCTTCAGTTTCTCTTTGTTGTTATACTCCACACATGAGTGATATCATTTGATATTGTCTTTCTCCGCCTGACCTATTTTTCTGAACATACTACTGTCTAGCTCCATCCACGTCATTGCAAATGGTAGGATTTGTTTTCTTCTTATGGCTGCTTACTGCACTTAGTAGACTGGATTTCATTCTTCCTTTTTGTTTGTAGTTTAGCTATGTGATTTCACCATTCATCTCCTGGTTATGAGCAACAGCTTTGTGTCAATCGATATGTATCTGTATCTATCTATCGCTCTGTCTGTCTGTATATCTATCTATCTTTCTATATATCCTTCTTTCTATCTCTCTATCCTCTCTATTTATCTATCCATCTATCTAGCTTCCTGTCTTCTATCACGTGTATAATCTATCGATCATCTGTCATCTATCTATCTGTCTATCTATGAAACAATCTTCTGTCTGTCCATCTATCCTTATGTACAGAACAGTTAACTACATCAACTATGTCACTTCCCTACATTATGCTTTCAAAAACATTGCAAGGTCACTAGGCCGTAGGGAGAGCACTGGGCTCACTGAGACAATTGCAGATCGAATCAGCCGCGTGTGCTTACAAAACCAGTAAATGGTGGTGCAGGGACTTGAACCCGTATCTCTGTCCTCTGTCCTCTTAAACCTCCTTCTCGCTTGCTAACTGTATTTAGCCACATTCATTGACTAAGTCCTCACTGAAGACCCCAATTATACTTCCTCTGGGCCTGTTGTAGACAGAAAAGTATACTTGGTGCTTTACTCACCACCATGTTTGAGGGACATTGGCATGTTCACCACTGATAGGAGGAGGGACAAATAAAAAGGAACACCTATTTCTAGACAGGAGCATTTGGGAGCAAAGTGTGTGTTGTGGAGAGACGTGTTTGGTTGAGTGTCCAAACTTCCCTCTTTATGTGGTTATTACTTCTTTACAATCGTGGATATCATAAAACCCAGTGATTTCAAAAGCCCAGACGCATATTATTACAGCAATTCATTTGTTGATGTGAGAAAAATGAGAAGGACATTGCAGTACCACTAAATCTATACCTGGGCACTGCTGATACCAAACAAAAGGAATTCACGGTGGCTAGGTAGGACTATTTTCTAGTGACTGTCTCTGGGGTCTCAAACAGAATCCATTTGTTTCTTTGTTTCAAAGATTCACTTGTATAGGGTACCTGTCCCCGCCCCTTCAGCTTGTAGTTTGTCTGTGTCCTTGGATCACAAGTGAGTCTCCAGTAAGGGAGCACTTAGGTGATCTTGAGTTTTCATCAGTACTTCTAACCCTGTGTCTTTTGATTGGAGCAGTGAAAGCCTGTACTTTTATTCTGATATTTGATAGCTAGGCTCTTACTGCACTTTGAAATTTTTTTTGTTCTCATTAATATACAATCACATGCAGAACAATATGTTAACTAGTCTAACCCCTTCACCAAGTCCTCGCCAAATGCCAGTTTCAGTTGCTGTCCGTCAGCGTGTCGTAAGATGCTCTAGAATCACTACTTGTCTTCTCTGTGTTGTATAGCCCTCCCAATGACCCTTCACCCTACACATTATTCATGCTAATCCTAATGCCCCCATTCTTTTTCCCCGCCCTTATCAATCCCTTCCCACAAACACTACCCAGTCCCTTTCTCTTTGGTAACTCTTAGTCCACTCTCGGGTACTGTGTATATGCTGCTGTTTCTTCCTTCAGTTTTTCTTTGTTATCGTACTCCACACATGAGTTAAATCATTTGGTACATGTATTTCTCCGACTGGCCTATTTGACTGAGCATAATACCCTCTAGCTCCATCCAAGTTATTGCCAATGATAGGATTTGTTTTCTTCTTATGGCAGCTTACTGCACTTTTTAAACTGGATTTTATTCTTCTTTTTCGTTTGTAGTTTGCTATGTGCTTCAACCATTGCTCTCATGGTTATGAGCAATAGCTTTGTGTTAATCGATATGAACCTATATCTATCTATCTGTCTGTCTATCAATCAATCAATCAATCAATCATCTTTCTGTCTGCCCATCTGTCCTTGTGTACAGAACAGGTAACCACATATCCTATGTCACTTTCCTACATTATGCTTCCAAAAATCCTGCAAGGTAATTAGGCTGTAGGGAGAGCACTGGGTTCACCGAGACACTTGCAGGTCGTGTCGGCCGAGTGTACCTACAAAACCAGGAAATGGTTGTGCAGGGACTTGAACCCGTGTCTCTATCCTCTGTCCTCTTTCATCTCCTTCTCACTTCCTGTCTGTATGTAGCCACATTCATTCACTAAGTGCTCCCTGAAGACCACAAGTATCCTTCCTCTGGGCCTGTGGACGACAGAAACGTAAAATTGTTGCTTTGCTCACCACCATGTTTGAAGGACATCTATGTGAACACCACTGATAGGATGGAGGGTCAAATAAAAAGGAACACCAATTTCTAGACAGGAGCAGTTGGGAGCTAAGAGTGTATTGTGGAGTGACATGTTTATTTGAGTGTCCAAACTTCCCTCTTTAGGTGGTTATTACTTCACATTCGTGAAGATCATAAAACCCACAGATTTCAAAGGCCCAGATTCTTATTATTTCAGCAACCCAGTTGTTGAGGTGAGAGAAAATGAGAAGGACGTTGCTCCACCACTAAATCTATGGCTGGGCCTTGCTGAAAACAAACAAAAAGAGTTCACGGTGGCCAGATAGTGCTATTTTCTACTGACTGTCTCTGGGGGCTCAAACAGAATCCATTTGTTTGATTGTTTGTTTTTCAGTTTCACTCGTGTAGGGTACTTGTCCCCACACCTTCAGCTTGTAGTTTGTCTTTGTCCTTGGATCTCAAGTGAGTCTCCTGTAAGGAAGCACGTAGGTTTCTTGAGTTTTCATCCGTTCTTTTAACCCTGTGTCTTTTGTTTGCAGCACTCAGAGCCTGACCTTTTATTCTGATGATTCAGTGCTGTGCCCTTATTGCACTTAAAAAATTTTTTTTGTTATCATTAATCTACAATCACGTGAAGAACATTATGTTTACTATGCTCCCCCTTATCCAAGTCCACCAGCAAAAACCTCTTAAAGTCGCTGTCCATCAGCATAGTTGGATGCTTTAAACCCCTTCAGCATGTACCCCTTCAAAGACACCGGTACAGTCGGTGTCAATCATGGAGTAGTAAGATGCTATATAACCTCTACTAGTCTTCTCTGTGTTGTACAGCACTCCCCATGTCCCGCGCGACCCCACGCAATATACATGGTAATCCTAATGCCCCCAATCTTTCTCCCCACACTTATCCCTCCCTTCAGAACCACCCTGTGCAGTCCTTTTCCCTTTGGCAACTTTTAGTCAACTCTCGGGTTCTGTGAGTATCCTGCTGTTTTTTTCCTTCAGTTTCTCTTTGTTGTTATACTCCACACATGAGTGATATCATTTGATATTGTCTTTCTCCGCCTGACCTATTTTTCTGAACATACTACTGTCTAGCTCCATCCACGTCATTGCAAATGGTAGGATTTGTTTTCTTCTTATGGCTGCTTACTGCACTTAGTAGACTGGATTTCATTCTTCCTTTTTGTTTGTAGTTTAGCTATGTGATTTCACCATTCATCTCCTGGTTATGAGCAACAGCTTTGTGTCAATCGATATGTATCTGTATCTATCTATCGCTCTGTCTGTCTGTATATCTATCTATCTTTCTATATATCCTTCTTTCTATCTCTCTATCCTCTCTATTTATCTATCCATCTATCTAGCTTCCTGTCTTCTATCACGTGTATAATCTATCGATCATCTGTCATCTATCTATCTGTCTATCTATGAAACAATCTTCTGTCTGTCCATCTATCCTTATGTACAGAACAGTTAACTACATCAACTATGTCACTTCCCTACATTATGCTTTCAAAAACATTGCAAGGTCACTAGGCCGTAGGGAGAGCACTGGGCTCACTGAGACAATTGCAGATCGAATCAGCCGCGTGTGCTTACAAAACCAGTAAATGGTGGTGCAGGGACTTGAACCCGTATCTCTGTCCTCTGTCCTCTTAAACCTCCTTCTCGCTTGCTAACTGTATTTAGCCACATTCATTGACTAAGTCCTCACTGAAGACCCCAATTATACTTCCTCTGGGCCTGTTGTAGACAGAAAAGTATACTTGGTGCTTTACTCACCACCATGTTTGAGGGACATTGGCATGTTCACCACTGATAGGAGGAGGGACAAATAAAAAGGAACACCTATTTCTAGACAGGAGCATTTGGGAGCAAAGTGTGTGTTGTGGAGAGACGTGTTTGGTTGAGTGTCCAAACTTCCCTCTTTATGTGGTTATTACTTCTTTACAATCGTGGATATCATAAAACCCAGTGATTTCAAAAGCCCAGACGCATATTATTACAGCAATTCATTTGTTGATGTGAGAAAAATGAGAAGGACATTGCAGTACCACTAAATCTATACCTGGGCACTGCTGATACCAAACAAAAGGAATTCACGGTGGCTAGGTAGGACTATTTTCTAGTGACTGTCTCTGGGGTCTCAAACAGAATCCATTTGTTTCTTTGTTTCAAAGATTCACTTGTATAGGGTACCTGTCCCCGCCCCTTCAGCTTGTAGTTTGTCTGTGTCCTTGGATCACAAGTGAGTCTCCAGTAAGGGAGCACTTAGGTGATCTTGAGTTTTCATCAGTACTTCTAACCCTGTGTCTTTTGATTGGAGCAGTGAAAGCCTGTACTTTTATTCTGATATTTGATAGCTAGGCTCTTACTGCACTTTGAAATTTTTTTTGTTCTCATTAATATACAATCACATGCAGAACAATATGTTAACTAGTCTAACCCCTTCACCAAGTCCTCGCCAAATGCCAGTTTCAGTTGCTGTCCGTCAGCGTGTCGTAAGATGCTCTAGAATCACTACTTGTCTTCTCTGTGTTGTATAGCCCTCCCAATGACCCTTCACCCTACACATTATTCATGCTAATCCTAATGCCCCCATTCTTTTTCCCCGCCCTTATCAATCCCTTCCCACAAACACTACCCAGTCCCTTTCTCTTTGGTAACTCTTAGTCCACTCTCGGGTAATGTGTATATGCTGCTGTTTCTTCCTTCAGTTTTTCTTTGTTATCGTACTCCACACATGAGTTAAATCATTTGGTACATGTATTTCTCCGACTGGCCTATTTGACTGAGCATAATACCCTCTAGCTCCATCCAAGTTATTGCCAATGATAGGATTTGTTTTCTTCTTATGGCTGCTTACTGCACTTTTTAAACTGGATTTTATTCTTCTTTTTCATTTGTAGTTTGCTATGTGCTTCAACCATTGCTCTCATGGTTATGAGCAATTGCTTTGTGTTAATCGATATGAACCTATATCTATCTATCTGTCTGTCTAACAGTCAATAAATCAATCAATCAATCATCTTTCTGTCTGCCCATCTGTCCTTGTGTACAGAACTGGTAACCACATATCCTATGTCACTTTTCTAAATTATGCTTCCAAAAATCCTGCTAGGTAACTAGGCTGTAGGGAGAGCACTGTGTTCACCGAGACACTTGCAGGTCGTGTCGGCCCAGTGTACCTACAAAACCAGGAAATGATTGTGCAGGGACTTGAACCCGTGTCTCTATCCTCTGTCCTCTTTCATCTCCTTCTCACTTCCTGTCTGTATATAACCACATTCATTCACTAAGTGCTCCCTGAAGACCACAAGTATCCTTCCTCTGGGCCTGTGGACGACAGAAACGTAAAATTGTGGCTTTGCTCACCACCATGTTTGAAGGACATCTATGTGAACACCACTGATAGGATGGAGGGTCAAATAAAAAGGAACACCAATTTCTAGACAGGAGCAGTTGGGAGCTAAGAGTGTATTGTGGAGTGACATGTTTATTTGAGTGTCCAAACTTCCCTCTTTAGGTGGTTATTACTTCACATTCGTGAAGATCATAAAACCCACAGATTTCAAAGGCCCAGATTCTTATTATTTCAGCAACCCAGTTGTTGAGGTGAGAGATAATGAGAAGGACGTTGCTCCACCACTAAATCTATGGCTGGGCCTTGCTGAAAACAAACAAAAAGAATTCACGGTGGCCAGATAGTGCTATTTTCTACTGACTGTCTCTGGGGGCTCAAACAGTATCCATTTGTTTGAATGTTTGTTTTTCAGTTTCACTCGTGTAGAGTACTTGTCCCCACACCTTCAGCTTGTAGTTTGTCTTTGTCCTTGGATCTCAAGTGAGTCTCCTGTAAGGAAGCACGTAGGTTTCTTGAGTTTTCATCCGTTCTTTTAACCCTGTGTCTTTTGTTTGCAGCACTCAGAGCCTGACCTTTTATTCTGATGATTCAGTGCTGTGCACTTATTGCACTTATGAATTTTTTTTTGTTATCATTAATCTACAATCACGTGAAGAACATTATGTTTAGTATGCTCCCCCTTATCCAAGTCCACCAGCAAAAACCTCTTAAAGTCGCTGTCCATCAGCATAGTTGGATGCTTTGAACCCCTTCAGCATGTACCCCTTCAGAGACACCGATACAGTCGCTGTCAATCATGGAGTAATAAGATGCTATATAACCTCTACTAGTCTTCTCTGTGTTGTACTGCTCTCCCCATGTCCCGCGCGACCCCACGCAATATACATGGTAATCCTAATGCCCCCAATCTTTCTCCCCACACTTATCCCTCCCTTCAGAACCACCCTGTGCAGTCCTTTTCCCTTTGGCAACTTTTAGTCAACTCTCGGGTTCTGTGAGTATCCTGCTGTTTTTTTCCTTCAGTTTCTCTTTGTTGTTATACTCCACACATGAGTGATATCACTTGATATTGTCTTTCTCCGCCTGACCTATTTTTCTAAACATACTACTGTCTAGCTCCATCCACGTCATTGCAAATGGTAGGATTTGTTTTCTTCTTATGGCTGCTTACTGCACTTAGTAGACTGGATTTCATTCTTCCTTTTTGTTTGTAGTTTAGCTATGTGATTTCACCATTAATCTCCTGGTTATGAGCAACAACTTTGTGTCAATCGATATGTATCGGTATCTATCTATCGCTCTGTCTGTCTGTATATCTATCTATCTTTCTATATATCCTTCTTTCTATCTCTCTATCCTCTCTATTTATCTATCCATCTATCTAGCTTCCTGTCTTCTATCATGTGTATAATCTATCGATCATCTGTCATCTATCTATCTGTCTATCTATGAAACAATCTTCTGTCTGTCCATCTATCCTTATGTACAGAACAGTTAACTACATCAACTATGTCACTTCCCTACATTATGCTTTCAAAAACATTGCAAGGTCACTAGGCCGTAGGGAGAGCACTGGGCTCCCTGAGACAATTGCAGATCGAATCAGCCGCGTGTGCTTACAAAACCAGTAAATGGTGGTGCAGTGACTTGAACCCGTATCTCTGTCCTCTGTCCTCTTAAACCTCCTTCTCGCTTGCTAACTGTATTTAGCCACATTCATTGACTAAGTCCTCACTGAAGACCCCAATTATACTTCCTCTGGGCCTGTTGTAGACAGAAAAGTATACTTGGTGCTTTACTCACCACCATGTTTGAGGGACATTGGCATGTTCACCACTGATAGGAGGAGGGACAAATAAAAAGGAACACCTATTTCTAGACAGGAGCATTTGGGAGCAAAGTGTGTGTTGTGGAGAGACGTGTTTGGTTGAGTGTCCAAACTTCCCTCTTTATGTGGTTATTACTTCTTTACAATCGTGGATATCATAAAACCCAGTGATTTCAAAAGCCCAGACGCATATTATTACAGCAATTCATTTGTTGATGTGAGAAAAATGAGAAGGACATTGCAGTACCACTAAATCTATACCTGGGCACTGCTGATACCAAACAAAAGGAATTCACGGTGGCTAGGTAGGACTATTTTCTAGTGACTGTCTCTGGGGTCTCAAACAGAATCCATTTGTTTCTTTGTTTCAAAGATTCACTTGTATAGGGTACCTGTCCCCGCCCCTTCAGCTTGTAGTTTGTCTGTGTCCTTGGATCACAAGTGAGTCTCCAGTAAGGGAGCACTTAGGTGATCTTGAGTTTTCATCAGTACTTCTAACCCTGTGTCTTTTGATTGGAGCAGTGAAAGCCTGTACTTTTATTCTGATATTTGATAGCTAGGCTCTTACTGCACTTTGAAATTTTTTTTGTTCTCATTAATATACAATCACATGCAGAACAATATGTTAACTAGTCTAACCCCTTCACCAAGTCCTCGCCAAATGCCAGTTTCAGTCGCTGTCCGTCAGCGTGTCGTAAGATGCTCTAGAATCACTACTTGTCTTCTCTGTGTTGTATAGCCCTCCCAAAGACCCTACACACTACACATTATTCATGCTAATCCTAATGCCCCCATTCTTTTTCCCCGCCCTTATCAATCCCTTCCCACAAACACTACCCAGTCCCTTTCTCTTTGGTATCTCTTAGTCCACTCTCGGGTACTGTGTATATGCTGCTGTTTCTTCCTTCAGTTTTTCTTTGTTATCGTACTCCACACATGAGTTAAATCATTTGGTACATGTATTTCTCCGACTGGCCTATTTGACTGAGCATAATACCCTCTAGCTCCATCCAAGTTATTGCCAATGATAGGATTTGTTTTCTTCTTATGGCTGCTTACTGCACTTTTTAAACTGGATTTTATTCTTCTTTTTCGTTTGTAGTTTGCTATGTGCTTCAACCATTGCTCTCATGGTTATGAGCAATAGCATTGTGTTAATCGATATGAACCTATATCTATCTATCTGTCTGTCTATCAGTCAATCAATCAATCAATCAATCATCTTTCTGTCTGCCCATCTGTCCTTGTGTACAGAACTGGTAACCACATATCCTATGTCACTTTCCTACATTATGCTTCCAAAAATCCTGCTAGGTAACTAGGCTGTAGGGAGAGCACTGTGTTCACCGAGACACTTGCAGGTCGTGTCGGCCCAGTGTACCTACAAAACCAGGAAATGGTTGTGCAGGGACTTGAACCCGTGTCTCTATCCTCTGTCCTCTTTCATCTCTTTCTCACTTCCTGTCTGTATATAGCCACATTAATTCACTAAGTGCTCCCTGAAGACCACAAGTTTCCTTCCTCTGAGCCTGTGGACGACAGAAACGTAAAATTGTTGCTTTGCTCACCACCATGGTTGAAGGACATCTATGTGAACACCACTGATAGGATGGAGGGTCAAATAAAAAGGAACACCAATTTCTAGACAGGAGCAGTTGGGAGCTAAGAGTGTATTGTGGAGTGACATATTTATTTGAGTGTCCAAACTTCCCTCTTTAGGTGGTTATTACTTCACATTCGTGAAGATCATAAAACCCACAGATTTCAAAGGCCCAGATTCTTATTATTTCAGCAACCCAGTTGTTGAGGTGAGAGATAATGAGAAGGACGTTGCTCCACCACTAAATCTATGGCTGGGCCTTGCTGAAAACAAACAAAAAGAATTCACGGTGGCCAGATAGTGCTATTTTCTACTGACTGTCTCTGGGGGCTCTAACAGTATCCATTTGTATGATTGTTTGTTTTTCAGTTTCACTCGTGTAGGGTACTTGTCCCCACACCTTCAGCTTGTAGTTTGTCTTTGTCCTTGGATCTCAAGTGAGTCTCCTGTAAGGAAGCACGTAGGTTTCTTGGGTTTTCATCTGTTCTTTTAACCCTGTGTCTTTTGTTTGCAGCACTCAGAGCCTGACCTTTTATTCTGATGATTCAGTGCTGTGCCCTTATTGCACTTAAAAATTTTTTTTTGTTATCATTAATCTACAATCACGTGAAGAACATTATGTTTAGTATGCTCCCCCTAATCCAAGTACACCAGCAAAAACCTCTTAAAGTCGCTGTCCATCAGCATAGTTGGATGCTTTAAACCCCTTCAGCATGTACCCCTTCAAAGACACCGATACAGTCGCTGTCAATCATGGAGTAGTAAGATGCTATATAACCTCTACTAGTCTTCTCTGTGTTGTACAGCTCTCCCCATGTCCCGCGCGACCCCACGCAATATACATGGTAATCCTAATGCCCCCAATCTTTCTCCCCACACTTATCCCTCCCTTCAGAACCACCCTGTGCAGTCCTTTTCCCTTTGGCAACTTTTAGTCAACTCTCGGGTTCTGTGAGTATCCTGCTGTTTTTTTCCTTCACTTTCTCTTTGTTGTTATACTCCACACATGAGTGATATCATTTGATATTGTCTTTCTCCGCCTGACCTATTTTTCTGAACATACTACTGTCTAGCTCCATCCACGTCATTGCAAATGGTAGGATTTGTTTTCTTCTTATGGCTGCTTACTGCACTTTGTAAACTGGATTTCATTCTTCCTTTTTGTTTGCAGTTTAGCTATGTGATTTCACCATTCATTTCCTGGTTATGAGCAACAGCTTTGTGTCAATCGATATGTATCTGTATCTATCTATCGCTCTGTCTGTCTGTATATCTATCTATCTTTCTATATATCCTTCTTTCTATCTCTCTATCCTCTCTATTTATCTATCCATCTATCTAGCTTCCTGTCTTCTATCATGTGTATAATCTATCGATCATCTGTCATCTATCTATCTGTCTATCTATGAAACAATCTTCTTTCTGTCTGTCCATCTATCCTTATGTACAGAACAGTTAACTACATCAACTATGTCACTTCCCCACATTATGCTTTCAAAAACATTGCAAGGTCACTAGGCCGTAGGGAGAGCACTGGGCTCACTGAGACAATTGCAGATCGAATCAGCCGCGTGTGCTTACAAAACCAGTAAATGGTGGTGCAGGGACTTGAACCCGTATCTCTGTCCTCTGTCCTCTTAAACCTCCTTCTCGCTTGCTAACTGTATTTAGCCACATTCATTGACTAAGTCCTCACTGAAGACCCCAATTATACTTCCTCTGGGCCTGTTGTAGACAGAAAAGTATACTTGGTGCTTTACTCACCACCATGTTTGAGGGACATTGGCATGTTCACCACTGATAGGAGGAGGGACAAATGAAAAGGAACACCTATTTCTAGACAGGAGCATTTGGGAGCAAAGTGTGTGTTGTGGAGAGACGTGTTTGGTTGAGTGTCCAAACTTCCCTCTTTATGTGGTTATTCCTTCTTTACAATCGTGGATATCATAAAACCCAGTGATTTCAAAAGCCCAGACGCATATTATTACAGCAATTCATTTGTTGATGTGAGAAAAATGAGAAGGACATTGCAGTACCACTAAATCTATACCTGGGCACTGCTGATACCAAACAAAAGGAATTCACGGTGGCTAGGTAGGACTATTTTCTAGTGACTGTCTCTGGGGTCTCAAACAGAATCCATTTGTTTCTTTGTTTCAAAGATTCACTTGTATAGGGTACCTGTCCCCGCCCCTTCAGCTTGTAGTTTGTCTGTGTCCTTGGATCACAAGTGAGTCTCCAGTAAGGGAGCACTTAGGTGATCTTGAGTTTTCATAAGTTCTTCTAAAACTGTGTCTTTTGATTGGAGCAGTGAAAGCCTGTACTTTTATTCTGATAATTGATAGCTAGGCTCTTACTGCAATTTGAAATTTTTTTTGTTCTCATTAATATACAATCACATGCAGAACAATATGTTAACTAGTCTAACCCCTTCACCAAGTCCTCGCCAAATCCCAGTTTCAGTCACTGTCCGTCAGCGTGTCGTAAGATGCTCTAGAATCACTACTTGTCTTCTCTGTGTTGTATAGCCCTCCCAATGACCCTACACCCTACACATTATTCATGCTAATCCTATTGCCCCCATTCTTTTTCCCCGCCCTTATAAATCCCTTCCCACAAACACTACCCAGTCCCTTTCTCTTTGGTAACTGTTAGTCCACTCTCGTGTACTGTGTATATGCTGCTGTTTCTTCCTTCAGTTTTTCTTTGTTATCGTACTCCACACATGAGTTAAATCATTTGGTACATGTATTTCTCCGACTGGCCTATTTGACTGAGCATAATACCCTCTAGCTCCATCCAAGTTATTGCCAATGATAGGATTTGTTTTCTTCTTATGGCTGCTTACTGCACTTTTTAAACTGGATTTTATTCTTCTTTTTCGTTTGTAGTTTGCTATGTGCTTCAACCATTGCTCTCATGATTATGAGCAATAGCTTTGTGCTAATCGATATGAACCTATATCTATCTATGTGTCTGTCTATCAATCAATCAATCAATCAATCAATCAATCATCTTTCTGTCTGCCCATCTGCCCTTGTGTACAGAACAGGTAACCACATATCCTATGTCACTTTCCTACATTATGCTTCCAAAAATCCTGCTAGGTAACTAGGCTGTAGGGAGAGCACTGGGTTCACCGAGACACTTGCAGGTCGTGTCGGCCGAGTGTACCTACAAAACCAGGAAATGGTTGTGCAGGGACTTGAACCCGTGTCTCTATCCTCTGTCCTCTTTCATCTCCTTCTCACTTCCTGTCTGTATGTAGCCACATTCATTCACTAAGTGCTCCCTGAAGACCACAAGTATCCTTCCTCTGGGCCTGTGGACGACAGAAACGTAAAATTGTTGCTTTGCTCACCACCATGTTTGAAAGACATCTATGTGAACACCACTGATAGGATGGAGGGTCAAATAAAAAGGAACACCAATTTCTAGACAGGAGCAGTTGGGAGCTAAGAGTGTATTGTGGAGTGACATATTTATTTGAGTGTCCAAACTTCCCTCTTTAGGTGGTTATTACTTCACATTCGTGAAGATCATAAAACCCACAGATTTCAAAGGCCCAGATTCTTATTATTTCAGCAACCCAGTTGTTGAGGTGAGAGAAAATGAGAAGGACGTTGCTCCACCACTAAATCTATGGCAGGGACATTCTGAAAACAAACAAAAAGAATTCACGGTGGCCAGATAGTGCTATTTTCTACTGACTGTCTCTGGGGGCTCAAACAGAATCCATTTGTTTGATTGTTTGTTTTTCAGTTTCACTCGTGTAGGGTACTTGTCCCCACACCTTCAGTTTGTAGTTTGTCTTTGTCCTTGGATCTCAAGTGAGTCTCCTGTAAGGGAGCACGTAGGTTTCTAGAGTTTTCATCCGTTCTTTTAACCCTGTGTCTTTTGTTTGCAGCACTCAGAGCCTGACCTTTTATTCTGATGATTCAGTGCTGTGCCCTTATTGCACTTAAAAAATTTTTTTTTGTTATCATTAATCTACAATCACGTGAAGAACATTATGTTTACTATGCTCCCACTTAACTAAGTCCACCAGCAAAAACCTCTTAAAGTCGCTGTCCATCAGAATAGTTGGATGTTTTAAACCCCTTCAGCATGTACCCCTTCAAAGACACCGGTACAGTCGCTGTCAATCATGGAGTAGTAAGATGCTATATAACCTCTACTGGTCTTCTTTGTGTTATACAGCACTCCCCATGTCCCGCGGGACCCCACGCAATATACATGGTAATCCTAATGTCCCCATTCTTTCTCCCCGCACTTATCCCTCCATTCAGAACCACTCTGCCCAGTCCTTTTCGCTTTGGCAACTTTTAGTCAACTCTCGGGTTCTGTGAGTATCCTGCTGTTTTTTTCCTTCAGTTTCTCTTTGTTGTTATACTCCACACATGAGTGATATCATTTGATATTGTCTTTCTCCACCTGACCTATTTTTCTGAACATACTACTGTCTAGCTCCATCCATGTCATTGCAAATGGTAGGATTTGTTTTCTTCTTATGGCTGCTTACTGCACTTTGTAAACTGGATGTCATTCTTCTTTTTTGTTTGTAGTTTAGCTATGTGATTTCACCATTCATCTCCTGGTTATGAGCAACAGCTTTGTGTCAATCAATATGTATCTGTATCTATCTATCGCTCTGTCTGTATATCTATCTATCTTTCTATATATCCTTCTTCCTATCTTTCTATCCTCTCTATTTATCTATCCATCTATCTAGCTTCCTGTCTTCTATCTATCATGTGTATCATCTATATATCATCTGTCATCTATCTATCTGTCTATCTATGAAACAATCTTCTTTCTGTCTGTTCATCTATCCTTATGTACAGAACAGTTAACTACATCACCTATGTCACTTCCCTACATTTTGCTTCCAAAAACATTGCAAGGTCACTAGGCCGTAGGGAGAGCACTGGGCTCACTGAGACAATTGCAGATCGAATCAGCCGCGTGTGCTTACAAAACCAGTAAATGGTGGTGCAGGGACTTGTAACCGTATCTCTCTCCTCTGTCCTCTTAAACCTCCTTCTCGCTTGCTAACTGTATTTAGCCACATTCATTGACTAAGTCCTCACTGAAGACCCCAATTATACTTCCTCTGGGCCTGTTGTAGACAGAAAAGTAAACTTGGTGCTTTACTCACCACCATGTTTGAGGGACATTGGCATGTTCACCACTGATAGGAGGAAGGACTAATAAAAAGGAACACCTATTTCTAGACAGGAGCATTTGGGAGCAAAGCGTGTGTTGTGGAGAGACGTGTTTGGTTGAGTATCCAAACTTCCCTCTTTATGTGGTTATTACTTCTTTACAATCGTGGATATCATAAAACCCAGTGATTTCAAAAGCCCAGACGCATATTATTGCAGCAATTCATTTCTTGATGTGAGAAAAATGAGAAGGACATTGCAGTACCACTAAATCTATACCTGGGCACTGCTGATACCAAACAAAAGGAATTCACGGTGGCTAGGTAGGACTATTTTCTAGTGACTGTCTCTGGGGTCTCAAACAGAATCCATTTGTTTCTTTGTTTCAAAAATTCACTTGTATTGGGTACCTGTCCCCGCCCCTTCAGCTTGTAGTTTGTCTGTGTCCTTGGATCACATGTGAGTCTCCAGTAAGGGAGCACTTAGGTGATCTTGAGTTTTCATCAGTACTTCTAACCCTGTGTCT
Source organism: Manis pentadactyla (assembly GCF_030020395.1). Lineage (NCBI taxonomy): Eukaryota > Metazoa > Chordata > Mammalia > Pholidota > Manidae > Manis > Manis pentadactyla. Next base: position 160,696,394 of record NC_080038.1, on the reverse strand, counting down.
TTTGATTGGAGCAGTGAAAGCCTGTACTTTTATTCTGACATTTGATAGCTAGGCTCTTACTGCACTTTGAAATTTTTTTTGTTCTCATTAATATACAATCACATGCAGAACAATATGTTAACTAGTCTAACCCCTTCACCAAGTCCTCGCCAAATGCCAGTTTCAGTCGCTGTCCGTCCGCGTGTCGTAAGATGCTCTAGAATCACTACTTGTCTTCTCTGTGTTGTATAGCCCTCCCAATGACCCTTCACCCTACACATTATTCATGCTAATCCTAATGCCCCCATTCTTTTTCCCCGCCCTTATCAATCCCTTCCCACAAACACTACCCAGTCCCTTTCTCTTTGGTAACTGTTAGTCCACTCTCGGGTACTGTGTATATGCTGCTGTTTCTTCATTCAGTTTTTCTTTGTTATCTTACTCCACACATGAGTTAAATCATTTGGTACATGTATTTCTCCGACTGGACTATTTGACTGAGCATAATACCCTATAGCTCCATCGAAGTTATTGCCAATGATAGGATTTGTTTTCTTCTTATGGCAGCTTACTGCACTTTTTAAACTGGATTTTATTCTTCTTATCCGTTTGTAGTTTGCTATGTGCTTCAACCATTGCTCTCCTGGTTATGAGCAGTAGCTTTGTGTTAATCGATATGTACCTATATCTATCTGTCTGTCTATTTATTTATCAATCAGTCAATCAATCAATCATCTTTTTGTCTGCCCATCTTTCCTTGTTTACAGAACAGTTAACCATATATCTTATATCATTTTCGTACTCTATGCTTCCAAAAAATCCTGCAAAGTATCTAGGCTGTAGAGAGACCACTGTGTTCACCGAGACACTTGCAGGTCGTGTCGGCCGAGTGTACCTACAAAACCAGGAAATGGTTGTGCAGGGACTTGAACCCGTGTCTCTATCCTCTGTCCTCTTTCATCTCCTTCTCACTTCCTGTCTGTATATAGCCACATTCATTCACTAAGTGCTCCCTGAAGACCACAAGTATCCTTCCTCTGGGCCTGTGGATGACAGAAACGTAAAATTGTTGCTTTGCTCACCACCATGTTTGAAGGACATCTATGTGAACACCACTGATAGGATGGAGGGTCAAATAAAAAGGAACACCAATTTCTAGACAGGAGCAGTTGGGAGCTAACAGTGTATTGTGGAGTGACATATTTATTTGAGTGTCCAAACTTCACTCTTTAGCTAGTGATTAGATCTTCATATTCGTGAACATCATAAAACCCACTGATTTCAAAGGCCCAGATGCTTATTATTACAGCAACTCAGTTGTTGAGGTGAGAGAAAATGAGAAGTATGTTGCTGCACCACTAAATCAATGGCTGGGAACGGCTGAAACCAAACAAAAAGAATTCACGGTGGCCAGATAGGGCTATTTTCTTTTGACTGCCCCCGGGGACTCAAACAGAATCCATTTGTTTGATTGTTTGTTTTTCAGTTTCACTCGTGAAGCGTACTTATCCACACACCTTCGGCTTGTAGTTTGTCTGTGTCCTTGGATCTCAAGTGAGTCTCCTGTAAGTAAGCACGTAGGTATCTTGAGTTTTCATCCCTTCTTTTAACCCTGTGTCTTTTGTTTGCTGCACTCAGTGCCTGACCTTTTATTCTGATAATTCAGAGCTGTGCACTTATTGCACTTAAAGAATTATTTTTACCATTAAGCTAAAATCACTTGAAGAACATTATGTTTACTATGCTCCCCCCTTCACCAAGTACCCTGAAAAACCTCTTCAGTCGCTGTCGATCTGCGTAGTTGGATGCTGTAGACCCCTTCACCATGTCCGTCCCAACAGACCCCGTTACATTCGCTGTCCATCAGTGAGTAGTAAGATGCTATATGATCTCTACTAGCCTTCTCTGTGTTGTACAGCACTCCCCATGCCCCCAAGACACCAAACATTGTACACGCTAAAACTAATGCCCCCATACTTTATCCTCACACTTATCCCTCCCTTCAGACCCATGCTGCCCAGTCCTTTTCCCTTTGGTAACTTTTGTCAACTGTCGGGTTCTGTGAGTCTGCTGTTGTTTTTTTCCTTCCGTTTTTCTTTGTTGTTATACTCCACACATGAGTGAAAACACTTGGTACTTGTCTTTCTCCGCCTGGCCTATTTCTCTGAACATACTACCGTCTAGCTCCATCCAGGTCATTGCAAATGGTAGTATTTGTTTTCTTCTTAAGGCTGCTTACTGCACTTTTTAAACTGGATTTCATTCTTCCTTTTTGTTTGTAGTTTAGCTATGTTATTCACCATTCAACTCCTGGTTATGAAAAATAGCTTTGTGTCAATCGATATGTATCTGTATCTATCTATCTAATGGTCTGTCTGTCTATCTGTGTATCTATGTATGTATGTATCTATCTATCTTCCTATCATCTATCTATGATGTCTATCATCTATCAATCTATGTACCTATCTATCTATATTTCATCTGTCATCTGTGTACCTATCTATCTATGAATCAATCATCTTTTTGTCTGCCCATCTAGCCTTCTGTACAGAACAGTTAACAACATAGCCTATGTCTCTTCCCTACATTATGCTTCCAGAAATCTTGCAAGGTAACTAAGCCATAAGGAGAGCACTGTGTTCACCGATAAACTTTCATGTATAGTCAGCAGCGTGTGCTTACAAAACCAGTAAATTTAGGTGAAAGCACTTGAACCTGTATCTCTGTCCTCTGTCCTCTTATACTTCCTGCTCGCTTGGTGACTTTATTTAGCCACATTCAGTGAGTAAGTGATCCCTGAAGACCACAGGTATCCTTCGTCTGGTCCGGTTGTCGAAAGAAATGTGTACTTGGTTCTTTGCACACCACCATGTTTGAGGGACATCGGCGTGATCACTGCTGATAGGTGTAGGGACAAATATAAAGGAACACCTATTTCTGGACAGGAGCAGTTGGGAACAAAGAGTGTGTTGTGGAGTGAAGTGTTTATTTGAGGGTCCAAACTTCCCTCCTTAGGTGGTTATTACTACTTTACATTCGTGAACATCATAAAAAGCAATGATTTGGAAAGCCCAGACGCATATTGTTACAGCAATTCATTTGTTGAGGTGAGAGGAAATGAGAAAGAACTTGCTGCACCACTAAATCAATGCCTGAGCCCTGCTGAAATCAAACAAAAAGAATTCACAGTGGCTAGATAGGGCTATTTTCTACTGATTCTCTCTGGGGACTCAAACAGAATTCATTTGTTTGTTTGTTTCTTATTTTCACTTGCATAGGTAATCTGTCCCCGCCCCTTCATCTTGTAGATTGTCTGTGTCCTTGGATCTCCAGTGAGTCTCCAGTAAGGGAGCACGTTGGTGGTCTTGAGTTTTCATCCCTTCTTTTAACCCTGTGTCCTTTCATTGGAGTTCTGAAGAGCCTGTACTTTTATTCTGAGAATTGAGAGCTATGTCCTTATTGCACTTAAAAAATTTTTTTTGTTATGATTAATCCACAATCACTAAAAGAACATTATGATCACCAAGTACACCACGTCCCCCCCAAAAACCCCTTTACAGTAGCTGTCCATCAGCATAGTTGGATGCTGTAGACCCCTTCACCATGTCTCCCCCACACCCCGTTACAGTCGCTTTCCATCAGCATGTAGTAAGATGCTGTAGAATCACTACTGGTCTTCTCTGTGTTGTACAGCCCTCCCTATGCTCCCCCCATTCACACATTATACATGCTAATCCTAATGCCCCCTGTCTTTCTCCCCACATTTATCAAACCCTTCCCACCCACACTGCCTAGTCCCTTTCCCTTTGGTAACTGTTACTCCACATTCAGGTTCTGTAAGTCTGCTGCTGTTTTTTTTTTCAGTGTTTCTTTGTTGTTATACTCCACACATGAGTGAAATCATTTGGTACTTGTCTTTCCCCGCCTGGAATATTTCACTGAGCATACTACCGTCTCGCTCCATCCACGTCATTGCAAATGGTAGCATTTGTTTTCTTCTTATGGATGCAAACGACAGTTTTTAAACTGGACTTCATTCATCCTTTTAGTTTGTAGTTTCGCTATGTGCTTTCACCATTGATCTCCTGGTTATGAGCAATAGCTTTGTGTTATTTAATATGTATCTGTATGTAACTTTCAATCTATCTAACTGTCTATTTATCTATCTGTCTATCCTTCTATCTTTCTATCTATCTATCTATCTATCTTTCTTTCTATCTATCTATCTATCTATCTATCTATCATCTATCTGTCTATCAATCTATCTTCCTATCTACCTATCATATCTATCACCTGTGTATCTATCATCTGTCATCTATCTATCTATCTATGAATCAATCATCTTTTTGTCTGCCCTATATCCTTATGTACAGGAGAGTTAACAACATCGCCTATGTCACTTCCCTACATTATGCTTCCAAAAATCTTGCCAAGTAACTAGGACGTATGGAGAGCACTGGGTACACTGAGACAATTGCAGGTCGAGTCTGCCGCGTGTGCTTACAAAACCAGTAAATGGTTGTCCAGGGACTTGAACCCATATCTCTGTCCTCTGTCCTCTTTTACCTCCTTCTCGCCTGCTGGCTCTAACTTGCCACAATAATTGACTAAGTCTTCCCTGAAGGCCACAAGTATCCTTCCTCTGGGCCTGTTGAAGTCAGAAATGCATACTTGGTGCTTTGCTCATCACCAAGTATGAAGGACATTGGCGTGTTCACCTCTGATAGGAGGATGGACAAATAAAAATGAACACCTATTTCTAGACAGGAGCAGTTTTGAACAAAGAGTGTGTTGTGGAGTGACGTGTTTATTTGAGTGTCCAACCTTCACTCTTAAGTGGTTATTTCTTTTTTACATTCATGAACATCATAAAACGCACTGATTTCAAAAGCCCAGACGCATTTTATTACAGCAATTCTGTTATTGAGGTGAGAAAAATTGAGAAGGACTTTGCTGTACAAAGGAATCTATTTCTGGGCACTGCTGAAACCAAACAAAAAAAAATTCATTGTGGCCAGCTAGGGCTATTTTCTACTGACTGTCTCTGGGGACTCAAACAGAATCCATTTGTTTGTTTGTTTGTTTCTCAGTTTCACTTTTTTTGGGTACCTGTCACCGCCCCTTCAGCTTTTAATTTGTCCATGTCCTGGGATCTCAAGTGAGTCTCCTGTAAGGGAGCACATACATGATGTTGAGTGAAAGATAGCTTAGTTTAGTAAGATGCTTTCCTATATACCTACCTATCTATCTCTTTACCTATCTATGTAATCTTTCTATCTATCTATCTGTCATCTATCTATGTATGGTCTGTCATCTATCTACTATCATCTGTGTATCTATCTAATTGTTCTATCATCTATATGTATGTATATCAGTCGAATCTATGTATCAATCATTTGTCTCTCTCTATATCTGTTTTCTCACTTTTGTCAACGTTCTGTCCCTAGGTGCACTTTGATTCCTCTGTGTCCTTCTCAGTGTCAATTCCTTGTGTTTGTTTTTGTGAGTTAGCTTTGTGTTTGGGTCTTGAGAAGAGTGGCCTTGGGTGGGAACTTCTCCTGCGTAGGTGGCACGAGTCTGCTGGGTGTGGATAGTGTGGTTGGTGGGCAGCGTTCTTGATACTGTGCAGCCCAGTGCCCTCCAGCTGCTCTGCCCCAGGGCCGTTCCTGCTGTGGCGGCTGCATGAGCTGCAGGGGATATCCGAGGTCCCATGCAGGGAGCACCCTGGCGGGCCTGCGGGGTCCGTGGTAGGTACATGCCCAGTAGTATGCCTTTTTGCCTGTGCACCGATGTTACCTCGGTGGCCCTGCTTGGTGGCCCATCTTCAGAGAGTATGTGTGTAGTCACTTGTTAAGGGAACTGCCTTTTAGTGACACGCGGGGTTCTTCTGGTCCAGTTGCCCATGGACTTGCTGAGGTGGCAGCCCAGCTAGCTTGTGGGGAAACTGCTCCCCTCTGCTGTCAAGGTCGAGGTGGAATTTCAGTGCATTTACGCATTTAGATGTGAGTGAGGTCTATCTGAATTGGAATAGTAGCGTTGAGAGCTATGTTTCCAGGCCCCTCAACTTGTAGTTCATCTTCGTCCTTGGATCTCATGTTAGTCACCTCTAAGGGAGCACGTAGGTGGTCTTGAGTTTTCATCCCTTCTTTTAACCCTGTGTCTTTTCATTGGAGTCCTGAAGAGCCTGTCCTTTTATTCTGAGAATTGAGAGCTATGTCCTTGTTGCACTTTAAAATTTTTTTTTGTTTTCATTAATCCACAATCACGCAAAGAACATTATGTTCAGCAAGTACACCACGTCCCCCCCAAAAACCCCATTACAGTAGCTGTACATCAGCATAGTTGTATGCTGTAGACCCCTTCACCATGTCCCCCCCACACCCCATTACAGTCGCTTTCCATCAGCGTGTAGTAAGATGCTGTAGAATCATACTGGTCTTCTCTGTGTTGTACAGCCCTCCCCATGCTCCCCCCACCCACATATTATACATGCTGATCCTAATGCCCCCTTTCTTTAACCCTACATTTATCAAACCCTTCCTACCCACCCTGCCTAGTCCCTTTCCCTTTGTCAGCTGTTAATCCACTCTTGGGTTCTGTGAGTCTGCTGCTGTTTTTTTCCTTCAGTTTTTCTTTGTTCTTATACTCAACACATGAGTGAAATCATTTGGTACTTGTCTTTCTCCGCATGGCCTTTTCCACTGAGCATAATATCCTCTAGCTCCATCCACGTTGTTCAAATGGTAGGATTTTTTTCTTCTTACGGCTGCTTACTGTACTTTTTAAACTAGATTTCTGTCTTCTCTTTTGTCTGTAGTTTCGCTATGTGCTTTCACCATTGCTCTCCTCGTTATTAGCAATAAATTTACGTTAATCAATATGTACCTATATCTATCTATCCATCTGTCTGTCTATCAATCTATCTATCTATCTATCTATCTATCTATCTATCTATCTATCTATCTATCTATCGATCTTCCTATCATCTATCTATGATGTCTATCATCAATCTATGTACCTAACTATCTATCTTTCATCTGTCGTCTGTCTACCTGTCTATCTATGAATCAATCATCTTTTTGTCTGCCCATCTATCCTTATGTACAGAACAGTTAACAACATCGCCTTTGTCACTTCCCTACATTATGCTTCCAAAAATCTTTCAAGGTAAAGAGGCTGTAGGAAGAGCACTCGGTTCACCGAGATACTTGCAGGTTGAGTCAGCCACGTGTACCTACAAAACCAGTAAATGGTTGTGCAGGGACTTGAACCTGTGTCTGTATCCTCTATTATCTTCTTCTCAATGGCTGACTCTATTTAGCCACATTCATTGACTAAGTGCTCCGTGAAGACCACAAGTATTGTTCCTCTGGGCCTGTTGTCCACAGAAAGAAAACTTGGTGCTTTGCTCACCACCATGTTTGAGGGACATCGGCGTGATCACCGCTGATAGGATGGAACGACAAATGTAAAGGAACACCAGTTGCTAGACAGGAGCGGTTGCTAGCAAAGAGTGTGTTGTGGAGTGACGTGTTTATTTCAGTGTCCAAACTTCCCTCTTTATATAGTTATTACTTCTTTACATTCATGAACTTCATAAAACCCACTGATCTCAAAGGTCCAGACGTATACTTTTACAGCAATTCAATTGTTGAGTTGAGAGAAAATGAGAAAGACGTTGCTGTACCACTAAATCTATGGCTGGGCAATGCTGAAACCAAACAAAAAGAATTCACGTTGGCCAGATAGGGCTTTTTTCTACTGACTGTCTCTGTGGACTTAAACAGAATCCATTCTAGGATTGTTTGTTTTTCAGTTTCACTGTGTTGGGTACCTGTACACACCCCTTCGGCTTTTAGATTGTCTGTGTCCTGGATCTCAAGAGAGTCTCCTGTAAGTAAGGGAGCACGAAGGTGGTCTTGAGTTTTCATCCCTTCTTTTAACCCTGTGTCATTTGTTTGGAGCACTCAAAGCCTGTCCTTTTATTCTGATGATTCAGAGCTGTGCCCTTATTGCACTTAAAAAATTGTTTTTGTTATCATTAATCTACAATCACGTGAAGAACATTATGTTTACTAGACTCCCCCCTTCACCAAGTTCCTCCCAAAAACCTCTTACAGTTGCTGTCAGTTAGCAGAGATGGATGCTGTAGACCCGTTCACGATGTACCCCCCAACACACCCCATTACAGTCGCTGTCCTTCAGCGTGTAGTAAGATGCTGCAGAATATCTACTTGTCTTCTCTGTGTTGTACAGCACTCGCCATGTGACCCTGCCCTCACGCATTATACATGCTTATCCTAATGTCCCTTTTCTTTCTCCCCACCTTTATCCCTCCCTTCCCAACCACCCTTCTCAGTCCTTTTCCCTTTGGTAACTGTTACTCCACATTCGGGTTCTGTGAGTCTGTTGCTGTTTTGTTTTTTCAGTGTTTCTTTGTTGTTATACTCCACCCATGAGTGAAATCATTTGGTACTTGTCTTTCTACGCCTGGAATATTTCACTGAGCATACTACCGTCTCGCTCCATCCACGTCATTGCAAATGGTAGCATTTGTTTTCTTCTTATGGCTGCAAACGGCAGTTTTTAAACTGGACTTCATTCTTCCTTTTAGGCTGTAGTTTCGCTATGTGCTTTCACCATTGATCTCCTTTTTATGAGCAGTAGCTTTGTGTTATTTAATATGTATCTGTATGTATCTTTCTATCTATCTATCTTTCTGTCCTTCTATCTTTCTATATATCTATCTATCTTTCTATCTATCTATCTATCTATCATCTATCTGTCTATCAATCTATGTTCCTATCTATCTATCATGTCTATCGTCGGTCTATCTGTCATCTGTCATCTATCTATCTATCTATGAATCAATCATCTTTTTGTCTGGCCATCTATCCTTATGTACAGGACAGTTAACAACATTGTCTATGTCAGATAACTACATTATGCTTCCAAAAATATTGCAAAGTAACTAGTCCTTAGGGAGAGCACTGGGTTCACTGAGACGCTTCCAGGTCGAGTCAGCCGCTTGTGCTTACAAATCCAGTAATTTATGGTGGTGCAGGGACTTGCACCCATCTCTCTGTCCTCTGTCCTCTTTTACCTCCTTCTCGGTTGCTGACTGTATTCAGCCACATTCGTTGACTAAGTGCTTCAAGAAGACCAGAACTATCATTCCTCTGGGCCTGTTTAGACAGAAAAGTATACTTGGTGCTTTGCTCACCACCAATTTTGAGGGACAATGGCATGATCACCGCTGATAGGAGGAGGGACAAATAAAAAGAACACGTATTTCTAGGCAGCAGCATTTTGGAGCAAAGAGAGTGTTGTGGAGTTACGTGTTTGTTTGAGTGTCCAAACTATCCTCTTTAGGTGGTTATTACTACTTTACTTTCAAGAACATCATAAAATCCACTGATTTCAAAAGCCCAGACACATATTATTACAGCAATTCAGTTGTTGAGGTGAGAAAAAATGAGAAGGACGTTGCTGTACCACTAAATCTATGGCTGGGCACTGCTGAATCCAAACAAAAAGAATTCACAGTGTCTAGATAGGGCTATTTTCTACTGACTGTCTCTGGGGACTCAAACAAAATCCATTTGTTGGTTTGTTTGCTTTTCAGTTACACTTGTGTAGGGTTGCTGTCCCCACCCCTTAGGATTGTAGTTTGTCTGTGTCTTTGGATCTCAAGTGAGTCTCCTATAGGGGAGCACTTAGGTGATCTTGAGTTTTCATCCCTTCTTTTAACCCTGTGTCTTTTGTTTGGAGCTCGCAAAGCCTGTTTTATTGCTGTGCCCATATTGCACTTAAAAACATTTTTTTTATCATTAATCTGCAATCACGTGAAGAACATCATATTTACTAGGCTCCCACCTTCACCAAGTCCCCACCAAAACCTCTTACAGTCGTTGTCCATAAGCATTGTTGTATGCTGTAGACTGCTTCACCATGTCCCCCCACAAACACCCCATTAGAGTCGCTGTCCATCAGCCTGTAGTAAATGCTGTCGGTTCTCTACTTGTCTTCTCTGTGTTGTACATCCCTCCCTTTGCCCCCCAGAGCCCACGCATTATACATGTTAATCCTAATGTCCCCTTTCTTCTCCCTGCCCTTATCCCTCCCTTCCCACACACCCTGCCCATTCCCTTTCCCTTTGGTAACTGTTATTGAACTCTCGGGTTCTGTGAGTCTGCTGCTGTTTATTTCCTCCTGTTTTTCTTTGTTTTCATACTCCACACATGAGTGAAATCATTGGCTACTTGTCTTTCTAAACCTGGTATATATCACTGAGCATGCTACCGTCTAGCTACATTCACATCCTTGCAAATGGTAGGATTTGTTTTCTTCTTATGGCTGCTTACTGCACTTTTAAACTGGGCTTCATTCTTCCTTTTTGTTTGTAGTTTCCCTATGTGCTTTCACCATTGTTCTGTTGGTTATGAGCAATAGCTTTGTGTTAATCGATATGTATCTGAATCTGTGTAACTGTCTGTCTATCTATCAATCTATCTATCTATCTATCCTTCTATCTTTCTATCTATGTATCTCTCTATCTATCTTCCTATCATCTATGTATCGTGTCTATCATCTATCTATAATCTCTCATCTATCTATGTATCTATGAATCAATCATCTTTGTGTCTTCCCATCTATCCTTATGTACAGAACAGTTAACAACATCGCCTATGTCACTTCCCTACATTATGCTTCCAAAAATCTTGCCAAGTAACTAGGACGTATGGAGAGCACTGGGTACACTGAGACAATTGCAGGTCGAGTCTGCCGCGTGTGCTTACAAAACCAGTAAATGGTTGTCCAGGGACTTGAACCCATATCTCTGTCCTCTGTCCTCTTTTACCTCCTTCTCGCCTGCTGACTCTAACTTGCCACAATAATTGACTAAGTCTTCCCTGAAGACCACAAGTATCCATCCTCTGGGCCTGTTATAGTCAGAAAAGTATACTTGGTGCTTTGCTCATCACCAAGTATGAAGGACATCGGCGTGATCAACTCTGATAGGAGGAGGGACAAATAAAAATGAACACCTATTTCTAGACAGGAGCAGTTTTGAACAAAGAGTGTGTTGTGGAGTGACGTGTTTATTTGAGTGTCCAACCTTCACTCTTAAGTGGTTATTTCTTTTTTACATTCATGAACATCATAAAACGCACTGATTTCAAAAGCCCAGACGCATTTTATTACAGCAATTCTGTTATTGAGGTGAGAAAAATTGAGAAGGACTTTGCTGTACAAAGGAATCTATTTCTGGGCACTGCTGAAACCAAACAAAAAAAAATTCATGGTGGCCAGCTAGGGCTATTTTCTACTGACTGTCTCTGGGGACTCAAACAGAATCCATTTGTTTGTTTGTTTGTTTCTCAGTTTCACTTTTTTTGGTACCTGTCACCGCCCCTTCAGCTTTTAATTTGTCCGTGTCCTGGGATCTCAAGTGAGTCTCCTGTAAGGGAGCACATACATGATCTTGAGTGAATGATAGCTTAGTTTAGTAAGATGCTTTCCTATCTACCTACCTATCTATCTCTTTACCTATCTATGTAATCTTTCTATCTATCTATCTGTCATCTATCTATGTATGGTCTGTCATCTATCTACTATCATCTGTGTATCTATCTAATTGATCTATCATCTATATGTATGTATATCAGTCGAATCTATGTATCAATCATTTGTCTCTCTCTATATCTGTTTTCTCACTTTTGTCACGTTCTGTCCCTAGGTGCACTTTGATTCCTCTGTGTCCTTCTCAGTGTCAATTCCTTGTGTTTGTTTTTGTGAGTTAGCTTTGTGTTTGGTTCTTGAGAGGAGTGGCCTTGGGTGGGAACTTCTCCTGCGTAGGTGGCACGAGTCTGCTGGGTGTGGATAGTGTGGTTGGTGGGCTGCGCTCTTGATACTGTGCAGCCCAGTGCCCTCAAGCTGCTCTGCCCCAGGGCCGTTCCTGCTGTGGCGGCTGCATGAGCTGCAGGGGATATCCGAGGCCCCATGCAGGGAGCACCCTGGCGGGCCTGAGGGGTCCGTGGTAGGTATATGCCCAGTAGTATGTCTTTTTGCCTGTGCACTGATGTTACCTCGGTGGCCCTGCTTGGTGGCCCATCTTCAGAGAGTATGTGTGTAGTCACTGGTTAAGGGAACTGCCTTTTGGTGACACGCAGGGTCCTTCTGGGCCAGTGGCCCATGGACTTGCTGAGGTGGCAGCCCTGCTAGCTTGTGGGGAAACTGCTCCCCTCTGCTGTCAAGGTGGAGGTGGAATTTCAGTGCATTTACGTATTTAGATGTGAGTGAGGTCTATCTGAATTGGAATAGTAGCGTTGAGAGCTATGTTTCCAGGCCCCTCAACTTGTAGTTCATCTTCGTCCTTGGATCTCATGTTAGTCTCCTGTAAGGGAGCACGTAGGTGGTCTTGAGTTTTCATCCCTTCTTTTAACCCTGTGTCTTTTCATTGTAGTCCTTAAGAGCCTGTCCTTTTATTCTTAGAATTGAGAGCTATGTCCTTATTGCACTTTAAAAAATTTTTTTGTTATCATTAATCCACAATCACGCAAAGAACATTATGTTAACCAAGTACACCACGTCCCCAACAAAAACCCCATTACAGTAGCTGTCCATCAGCATAGTTGGATGCTGTAGACCCCTTCACCATGTCCCCCCAACACCCCGTTACAGTCGCTTTCCATCAGCGTGTAGTAAGATGCTGTAGAATCACTACTGGTCTTCTCTGTGTTGTACAGCCCTCCCCATGCTCCCCCCACCCACACATTATACATGCTGATCCTAATTCCCCCTTTCTTTTTCCCCACATTTATCAAACCATTCCCACCCACCCTGCCTAGTTCCTTTCCCTTTGGTAACTGTTAGTCCACTCTTGGGTTCTGTGAGTCTGCTGCTGTTTTTTTCCTTCAGTTTTTCTTTGTTGTTATACTCAACACATGAGTGAAATCATTTGGTACTTGTCTTTCTCCGCATGGCCTTTTTCACTGAACATAATATCCTCTAGATCCATCCACGTTGTTCAAATGGTAGGATTTTTTTCTTCTTACGGCTGCTTACTGAACTTTTTAAACTAGATTTCTGTCTTCTCTTTTGTCTGTAGTTTCGCTATGTGCTTTCACCATTGCTCTCCTCGTTATTAGCAATAAATTTACGTTAATCAATATGTACCTATATCTATCTATACATCTGTCTGTCTGTCTATCTATCTGTCTGTCTATCTATCTATCTATCTATCTATCTATCTATCTATCTATCTATCTATCTATCTATCTATCTTCCTATCATCTATCGATGATGTCTATCATCAATCTATGTACCTATCTATCTATCTTTCATCTGTCGTCTCTCTAGCTATCTATCTATGAATCAATCATCTTTTTGTCTGCCCATCTATCCTTATGTACAGAACAGTTAACAACATCGCCTTTGTCACTTCCCTACATTATGCTTCCAAAAATCTTTCAAGGTAACTAGGCTGTAGAAAGAGCACTCGGTTCACTGAGATACTTCCAGGTCGAGTCAGCCACGTGTACCTACAAATCCAGTAAGTGGTTGTGCAGGGACTTAAACCTGTGTCTGTATCCTCTATTATCTTCTTCTCACTGGCTGACTCTATTTAGCCACATTCATTGACTAAGTGCTCCGTGAAGACCACAGGTATTGTTCCTCTGGGCCTGTTGTCCACAGAAAGAAAACTTGGTGCTTTGCTCACCACCATGTTTGAGGGACATCGGCGTGATCACCGCTGATAGGATGGAACGACAAATGAAAAGGAACACCAGTTGCTAGACAGGAGCAGTTGGGAGCAAAGAGTGTGTTGTGGAGTGACGTGTTTATTTCAGTGTCCAAACTTCCCTCTTTATATAGTTATTCCTTCTTTAAATTCGTGAACTTCATAAAACCCACTGATCTCAAAGGTGCAGACGTATACTTTTACAGCAATTCAATTGTTGAGTTGAGAGAAAATGAGAAAGACGTTGCTGTACCACTAAATCTATGGCTGGGCAATGCTGAAACCAAACAAAAAGAATTCACGTTGGCCAGATAGGGCTATTTTCTACTGACTGTCTCTGTGGACTCAAACAGAATCCATTCTAGGATTGTTTGTTTTTCAGTTTCACTGTGTTGGGTACCTGTACACACCCCTTCGGCTTTTAGATTGTCTGTGTCCTTGGATCTCAAGAGAGTCTCCTGTAAGTAAGGGAGCACGAAGGTGGTCTTGAGTTTTCATCCCTTCTTTTAACCCTTTGTCATTTGGTTGGAGCACTCAAAGCCTGTCCTTTTATTCTGATGATTCAGAGATGTGCCCTTATTGCACTTAAAAAATTGTTTTTGTTATCATTAATCTACAATCACGTGAAGAACATTATGTTTCCTAGACTCCCCCCTTCACCAAGTCCCTCCCAAAAACCTCTTACAGTTGCTGTCAGTTAGCAGAGATGGATGCTGTAGACCCGTTCACGATGTACCCCCACACACACCCCATTACAGTCGCTGTCTTTCAGCGTGTAGTAAGATGCTGTAGAATATCTACTTGTCTTCTCTGTGTTGTACAGCACTCGCCATGCGACCCCGCCCTCACGCATTATACATGCTTATCCTAATCTCCCTTTTCTTTCTCCCCACCTTTATCCCTCCCTTCCCAACCAACCTTCTCAGTCCTTTTCCCTTTGGTAACTGTTACTCCACATTCGGGTTCTGTGAGTCTGCTGCTGTTTTGTTTTTTTCAGTGTTTCTTTGTTGTTATACTCCACACATGAGTGAAATCATTTGGTACTTGTCTTTCTCCGCCTGGAATATTTCACTGAGCATACTACCGTCTCGCTCCATCCACGTCATTGCAAATGGTAGCGTTTGTTTTCTTCTTATGGCTGCAAACGGCAGTTTTTAAACTGGACTTCATTCTTCCTTTTAGTTTGTAGTTTCACTATGTGCTTTCACCATTGATCTCCTTTTTATGAGCAGTAGCTTTGTGTTATTTAATATGTATCTGTATGTATCTTTCTATCTATCTGTCTGTCTATCCTTCTATCTTTCAATTTATCTATCTATCTTTCTATCTATCTTTCTATCTATCATCTGTCTATCAATCTATCTTCCTATCTACCTATCATGTCTATCGTCTGTCTATCTGTCATCTGTCATCTATCTATCTATCTA
Source organism: Manis pentadactyla (assembly GCF_030020395.1). Classification (NCBI taxonomy): domain Eukaryota; kingdom Metazoa; phylum Chordata; class Mammalia; order Pholidota; family Manidae; genus Manis; species Manis pentadactyla. Next base: position 160,681,244 of record NC_080038.1, on the reverse strand, counting down.
TGAATCAATCATCTTTTTGTCTGGCCATCTATCCTTATGTACAGGACAGTTAACAACATCATCTATGACAGTTCCCTACATTATGCTTCCAAAAATATTGCAAAGTAACTAGTCCTTAGGGAGAGCACTGGGTTCACTGAGACGCTTCCAGGTCGAGTCAGCCGCTTGTGCTGACAAATCCAGTAATTTATGGTGGTGCAGGGACTTGCACCCATCTCTCTGTCCTCTGTCCTCTTTTACCTCCTTCTCGCTTGCTGACTGTATTCAGCCACTTTCGTTGACTAAGTGCTTCCAGAAGACCACAACTCTCCTTCCTCTGGGCCTGTTTAGACAGAAAAGTATACTTGGTGCTTTGCTCACCACTAACTTTGAGGGACAATGGCATGATCACCGCTGATAGGAGGAGGGACAAATAAAAAGAACACCTATTTCTAGGCAGCAGCATTTTACAGCAAAGAGAGTGTTGTGGAGTTACGTGTTTGTTTGAGTGTCCAAACTATCCTCTTTAGGTGGTTATTACTACTTTACTTTCAAGAACATCATAAAATCCACTGATTTCAAATGCCCAGACACATATTATTACAGCAATTCAGTTGTTGAGGTGAGAAAAAATGAGAAGGACGTTGCTGTACCACTAAATCTATGGCTGGGCACTGCTGAAACCAAACAAAAAGAATTCACGGTGTCTAGATAGGGCTATTTTCTACTGACTGTCTCTGGGGACTCAAACAAAATCCATTTGTTGGTTTGTTTGCTTTTCAGTTACACTTGTGTAGGGTTGCTGTCCCCACCATTTCGGATTTTAGTTTGTCTGTGTCTTTGGATCTCAAGTGAGTCTCCTATAGGGGAGCACTTAGGTGATCTTGAGTTTTCATCCCTTCTTTTAACCCTGTGTCTTTTGTTTGGAGCTCGCAAAGCCTGTTTTATTGCTGTGCCCATATTGCACTTAAAAACATTTTTTTTTTTCATTAATCTGCAATCACGTGAAGTACGTCATATTTACTAGGCTCCCACCTTCACCAAGTCCACACCAAAACCTCTTACAGTCGTTGTCCATAAGCATTGTTGTATGCTGTAGACTGCTTCACCATGTTGCCCCACAAACACCCCATTACAGTCGCTGTCCATCAGCGTGTAGTAAATGCTGTAGAATCTCTACTTGTCTTCTCTGTGTTGTACATCCCTCCCTTTGCCCCCCCGAGCCCACGCATTATACATGTTAATCCTAATGTCCCCTTTCTTCTCCCTGCCCTTATCCCTCCCTTCCCACACACCCTGACCATTCCCTTTCCCTTTGGTAACTGTTATTGAACTCTCGGGTTCTGTGAGTCTGCTGCTGTTTATTTCCTCCAGTTTTTCTTTGTTGTTATACTCCACACATGAGTGAAATCATTGGCTACTTGTCTTTCTCCACCTGGTATATATCACTGAGCATGCTACCGTCTAGCTACATCCACATCCTTGCAAATGGTAGGATTTGTTTTCTTCTTATGGCTGCTTACTGCACTTTTTAAACTGGACTTCATTCTTCCTTTTTGTTTGTAGTTTCCCTATGTGCTTTCACCATTGATCTGTTGGTTATGAGCAATAGCTTTGTGTTAAACGATATCTACCTGAATCTGTGTAACTGTCTGTCTATCTATCAATCTATCTATCTATCCTTCTGTCTTTCTATCTATGTATCTCTCTATCTTCCTATCATCTATCTATCGTGTCTATCATCTATCTATAATCTCTCATCTATCTATGTATCTATGAATCAATCATCTTTTTGTCTTCCCATCTATCCTTATGTACAGAACAGTTAACAACATCGCCTATGTCACTTCCCTACATTATGCTTCCAAAAATCTTGCCAAGTAACTAGGACGTATGGTGAGCACTGGGTACACTGAGACAATTGCAGGTCGAGTCTGCCATGTGTGCTTACAAAACCAGTAAATGGTTGTCCAGGGACTTGAACCCATATCTCTGTCCTCTGTACTCTTTTACCTCCTTCTCGCCTGCTGACTCTAATTTGCCACAATAATTGACTAAGTCTTCCCTAAAGACTAAAAGTATCCTTCCTCTGGGCCTGAAGTAGTCAGAAAAGTATACTTGGTGCTTTTGCTCATCACCAAGTATGAAGGACATTGGCGTGATCACCTCTGATAGGAGAAGGGACAAATAAAAATGAACACCTATTTCTAGACAGGAGCAGTTTTGAACAAAGAGTGTGTTGTGGAGTGACGTGTTTATTTGAGTATCCAACCTTCACTCTTAAGTGGTTATTTCTTTTTTACATTCATGAACATCATAAAACGCACTGATTTCAAAATCCCAGACGCATTTTATTACAGCAATTCTGTTATTGAGGTGAGAAAAATTGAGAAGGACTTCGCTGTACAACGGTATCTATTTCTGGGCACTGCTGAAACCAAACAAAAAAAAATTCATGGTGGCCAGCTAGGGCTATTTTCTACTGACTGTCTCTGGGGACTCAAACAGAATCCATTTGTTTGTTTGTTTGTTTCTCAGTTTCACTTTTTTTGGGTACCTGTCACCGCCCCTTCAGCTTTTAATTTGTCCGTGTCCTGGGATCTCAAGTGAGTCTCCTGTAAGGTAGCACATACATGATCTTGAGTGAAAGATAGCTTAGTTTAGTATGATGCTTTCCTATCTACCTACTTATCTATCTCTTTACCTATGTAATCTTTCTATCTATCTGTCTGTCATCTCTCTACTATCATCTGTGTATCTATCTAATTAATCTATCATCTATATGTATGTAAATCAGTCGAATCTATGTATCAATCATTTGTCTCTCTATATATCTGTTTTCTCACTTTTGTCACGTTCTGTCCCTAGGTGCACTTTGATTCCTCTGTGTCCTTCTCAGTGTCAATTCCTTGTGTTTGTTTTTGTGAGTTAGCTTTGTGTTTGGGTCTTGAGAGGAGTGGCCTTGGGTGGGAACTTCTCCTGTGTAGGTGGCACGAGTCTGCTGGGTGTGGATAGTGTGGTTGGTGGGCTGCGCTCTTGATACTGTGCAGCCCAGTGCCCTCCAGCTGCTCTGCCCCAGGGCCGTTCCTGCTGTGGCGGCTGCATGAGCTGCAGGGGATATCCGAGGCCCCATGCAGGGAGCACCCTGGCGGGCCTGAGGGGTCCGTGGTAGGTACATGCCCAGTAGTATGTCTTTTTGCCTGTGCACCGATGTTACCTCGGTGGCCCTGCTTGGTGGCCCATCTTCAGAGAGTATGTGTGTAGTCACTGGTTAAGGGAACTGCCTTTTGGTGACACGCAGGGTCCTTCTGGGCCAGTGGCCCATGGACTTGCTGAGGTGGCAGCCCTGCTAGCTTGTGGGGAAACTGTTCCCCTCTGCTGTCAAGGTGGAGGTGGAATTTCAGTGCATTTACGTATTTAGATGTGAGTGAGGTCTATCTGAATTGGAATAGTAGCGTTGAGAGCTATGTTTCCAGGCCCCTCAACTTGTAGTTCATCTTCGTCCTTGGATCTCATGTTAGTCTCCTGTAAGGGAGCACGTAGGTGGTCTTGAGTTTTCATCCCTTCTTTTAACCCTGTGTCTTTTCATTGTAGTCCTTAAGAGCCTGTCCTTTTATTCTTAGAATTGAGAGCTATGTCCTTATTGCACTTTAAAAAATTTTTTTGTTATCATTAATCCACAATCACGCAAAGAACATTATGTTAACCAAGTACACCACGTCCCCAACAAAAACCCCATTACAGTAGCTGTCCATCAGCATAGTTGGATGCTGTAGACCCCTTCACCATGTCCCCCCAACACCCCGTTACAGTCGCTTTCCATCAGCGTGTAGTAAGATGCTGTAGAATCACTACTGGTCTTCTCTGTGTTGTACAGCCCTCCCCATGCTCCCCCCACCCACACATTATACATGCTGATCCTAATTCCCCTTTTCTTTTTCCCCACATTTATCAAACCATTCCCACCCACCCTGCCTAGTTCCTTTCCCTTTGGTAGCTGTTAGTCCACTCTTGGGTTCTGTGAGTCTGCTGCTGTTTTTTTCCTTCAGTTTTTCTTTGTTGTTATACTCAACACATGAGTGAAATCATTTGGTACTTGTCTTTCTCCGCATGGCCTTTTTCACTGAACATAATATCCTCTAGATCCATCCACGTTGTTCAAATGGTAGGATTTTTTTCTTCTTACGGCTGCTTACTGAACTTTTTAAACTAGATTTCTGTCTTCTCTTTTGTCTGTAGTTTCGCTATGTGCTTTCACCATTGCTCTCCTCGTTATTAGCAATAAATTTACGTTAATCAATATGTACCTATATCTATCTATACATCTGTCTGTCTGTCTATCTATCTGTCTATCTATCTATCTATCTATCTATCTATCTATCTATCTATCTATCTATCTATCTATCTATCTATCTTCCTATCATCTATCGATGATGTCTATCATCAATCTATGTACCTATCTATCTATCTTTCATCTGTCGTCTCTCTAGCTATCTATGAATCAATCATCTTTTTGTCTGCCCATCTATCCTTATGTACAGAACAGTTAACAACATCGCCTTTGTCACTTCCCTACATTATGCTTCCAAAAATCTTTCAAGGTAACTAGGCTGTAGAAAGAGCACTCGGTTCACTGAGATACTTCCAGTTCGAGTCAGCCCCGTGTACCTACAAATCCAGTAAGTGGTTGTGCAGGGACTTGAACCTGTGTCTGTATCCTCTATTATCTTCTTCTCACTGGCTGACTCTATTTAGCGACATTCATTGACTAAGTGCTCCGTGAAGACCACAGGTATTGTTCCTCTGGGCCTGTTGTCCACAGAAAGAAAACTTGGTGCTTTGCTCACCACCATGTTTGAGGGACATCGGCGTGATCACCGCTGATAGGATGGAACGACAAATGAAAAGGAACACCAGTTGCTAGACAGGAGCAGTTGGGAGCAAAGAGTGTGTTGTGGAGTGACGTGTTTATTTCAGTGTCCAAACTTCCCTCTTTATATAGTTATTCCTTCTTTAAATTCGTGAACTTCATAAAACCCACTGATCTCAAAGGTCCAGACGTATACTTTTACAGCAATTCAATTGTTGAGTTGAGAGAAAATGAGAAAGACGTTGCTGTACCACTAAATCTATGGCTGGGCAATGCTGAAACCAAACAAAAAGAATTCACGTTGGCCAGATAGGGCTATTTTCTACTGACTGTCTCTGTGGACTCAAACAGAATCCATTCTAGGATTGTTTGTTTTTCAGTTTCACTGTGTTGGGTACCTGTACACACCCCTTCGGCTTTTAGATTGTCTGTGTCCTTGGATCTCAAGAGAGTCTCCTGTAAGTAAGGGAGCACGAAGGTGGTCTTGAGTTTTCATCCCTTCTTTTAACCCTGTGTCATTTGGTTGGAGCACTCAAAGCCTGTCCTTTTATTCTGATGATTCAGAGATGTGCCCTTATTGCACTTAAAAAATTGTTTTTGTTATCATTAATCTACAATCACGTGTAGAACATTATGTTTCCTAGACTCCCCCCTTCACCAAGTCCCTCCCAAAAACCTCTTACAGTTGCTGTCAGTTAGCAGAGATGGATGCTGTAGACCCGTTCACGATGTACCCCCACACACACCCCATTACAGTCGCTGTCCTTCAGCGTGTAGTAAGATGCTGTAGAATATCTACTTGTCTTCTCTGTGTTGTACAGCACTCGCCATGCGACCCCGCCCTCACGCATTATACATGCTTATCCTAATCTCCCTTTTCTTTCTCCCCACCCTTATCCCTCCCTTCCCAACCTCCCTTCTCATTCTTTTTCCCTTTGGTAACTGTTACCCAACATTCGGGTTCTGTGAGTCTACAGCTGTTTTTTTTTTTCAGTGTTTCTTTGTTGTTATACTCCACACATGAGTGAAATCATTTGGTACTTGTCTTTCTCCGCCTGGAATATTTCACTGAGCATACTACCGTCTCGCTCCATCCACGTCATTGCAAATGGTAGCGTTTGTTTTCTTCTTATGGCTGCAAACGGCAGTTTTTAAACTGGACTTCATTCTTCCTTTTAGTTTGTAGTTTCACTATGTGCTTTCACCATTGATCTCCTTTTTATGAGCAGTAGCTTTGTGTTATTTAATATGTATCTGTATGTATCTTTCTATCTATCTATCTGTCTATCCTTCTCTCTTTCAATTTATCTATCTATCTTTCTATCTATCTTTCTATCTATCATCTGTCTATCAATCTATCTTCCTATCTACCTATCATGTCTATCGTCTGTCTATCTGTCATCTGTCATCTATCTATCTATCTATGAATCAATCATCTTTTTGTCTGGCCATCTATCCTTATGTACAGGACAGTTAACAACATCATCTATGTCAGTTCCCTACATTATGCTTCCAAAAATATTGCAAAGTAACTAGTCCTTAGGGAGAGCACTGGGTTCACTGAGACGCTTCCAGGTCGAGTCAGCCGCTTGTGCTTACAAATCCAGTAATTTATGGTGGTGCAGGGACTTGCACCCATCTCTCTGTCCTCTGTCCTCTTTTACCTCCTTCTCGCTTGCTGACTGTATTCAGCCACTTTCGTTGACTAAGTGCTTCCAGAAGACCAGAACTATCCTTCCTCTGGGCCTGTTTAGACAGAAAAGTATACTTGGTGCTTTGCTCACCACCAACTTTGAGGGACAATGGCATGATCACCGCTGATAGGAGGAGGGACAAATAAAAAGATCACCTATTTCTAGGCAGCAGCATTTTATAGCAAAGAGAGTGTTGTGGAGTTACGTGTTTGTTTGAGTGTCCAAACTATCCTCTTTAGGTGGTTATTACTACTTTACTTTCAAGAACATCATAAAATCCACTGATTTCAAAAGCCCAGACACATATTATTACAGCAATTCAGTTGTTGAGGTGAGAAAAAATGAGAAGGACGTTGCTGTACCACTAAATCTATGGCTGGGCACTGCTGAAACCAAACAAAAAGAATTCACGGTGTCTAGATAGGGCTATTTTCTACTGACTGTCTCTGGGGACTCAAACAAAATCCATTTGTTGGTTTGTTTGCTTTTCAGTTACACTTGTGTAGGGTTGCTGTCCCCACCATTTCGGATTGTAGTTTGTCTGTGTCTTTGGATCTCAAGTGAGTCTCCTATAGGGGAGCACTTAGGTGATCTTGAGTTTTCATCCCTTCTTTTAACCCTGTGTCTTTTGTTTGGAGCTCGCAAAGCCTGTTTTATTGCTGTGCCCATATTGCACTTAAAAACATTTTTTTTTATCATTAATCTGCAATCACGTGAAGTACGTCATATTTACTAGGCTCCCACCTTCACCAAGTCCACACCAAAACCTCTTACAGTCGTTGTCCATAAGCATTGTTGTATGCTGTAGACTGCTTCACCATGTTGCCCCACAAACACCCCATTACAGTCGCTGTCCATCAGCGTGTAGTAAATGCTGTAGAATCTCTACTTGTCTTCTCTGTGTTGTACATCCCTCCCTTTGCCCCCCCGATCCCACGCATTATACATGTTAATCCTAATGTCCCCTTTCTTCTCCCTGCCCTTATCCCTCCCTTCCCACACACCCTGCCCATTCCCTTTCCCTTTGGTAACTGTTATTGAACTCTCGGGTTCTGTGAGTCTGCTGCTGTTTATTTCCTCCAGTTTTTCTTTGTTGTTATACTCCACACATGAGTGAAATCATTGGCTACTTGTCTTTCTCCACCTGGTATATATCACTGAGCATGCTACCGTCTAGCTACATCCACATCCTTGCAAATGGTAGGATTTGTTTTCTTCTTATGGCTGCTTACTGCACTTTTTAAACTGGACTTCATTCTTCCTTTTTGTTTGTAGTTTCCCTATGTGCTTTCACCATTGATCTGTTGGTTATGAGCAATAGCTTTGTGTTAAACGATATCTACCTGAATCTGTGTAACTGTCTGTCTATCTATCAATCTATCTATCTATCCTTCTGTCTTTCTATCTATGTATCTCTCTATCTTCCTATCATCTATCTATCGTGTCTATCATCTATCTATAATCTCTCATCTATCTATGTATCTATGAATCAATCATCTTTTTGTCTTCCCATCTATCCTTATGTACAGAACAGTTAACAACATCGCCTATGTCACTTCCCTACATTATGCTTCCAAAAATCTTGCCAAGTAACTAGGACGTATGGTGAGCACTGGGTACACTGAGACAATTGCAGGTCGAGTCTGCCGTGTGTGCTTACAAAACCAGTAAATGGTTGTCCAGGGACTTGAACCCATATCTCTGTCCTCTGTCCTCTTTTACCTCCTTCTCGCCTGCTGACTCTAATTTGCCACAATAATTGACTAAGTCTTCCCTAAAGACTAAAAGTATCCTTCCTCTGGGCCTGAAGTAGTCAGAAAAGTATACTTGGTGCTTTTGCTCATCACCAAGTATGAAGGACATTGGCGTGATCACCTCTGATAGGAGAAGGGACAAATAAAAATGAACACCTATTTCTAGACAGGAGCAGTTTTGAACAAAGAGTGTGTTGTGGAGTGACGTGTTTATTTGAGTATCCAACCTTCACTCTTAAGTGGTTATTTCTTTTTTACATTCACGAACATCATAAAACGCACTGATTTCAAAAGCCCAGACGCATTTTATTACAGCATTTCTGTTATTGAGGTGAGAAAAATTGAGAAGGACTTCGCTGTACAACGGTATCTATTTCTGGGCACTGCTGAAACCAAACAAAAAAAAATTCATGGTGGCCAGCTAGGGCTATTTTCTACTGACTGTCTCTGGGGACTCAAACAGAATCCATTTGTTTGTTTGTTTGTTTCTCAGTTTCACTTTTTTTGGGTACCTGTCACCGCCCCTTCAGCTTTTAATTTGTCCGTGTCCTGGGATCTCAAGTGAGTCTCCTGTAAGGTAGCACATACATGATCTTGAGTGAAAGATAGCTTAGTTTAGTATGATGCTTTCCTATCTACCTACTTATCTATCTCTTTACCTATGTAATCTTTCTATCTATCTGTCTGTCATCTCTCTACTATCATCTGTGTATCTATCTAATTAATCTATCATCTATATGTATGTAAATCAGTCGAATCTATGTATCAATCATTTGTCTCTCTATATATCTGTTTTCTCACTTTTGTCACGTTCTGTCCCTAGGTGCACTTTGATTCCTCTGTGTCCTTCTCAGTGTCAATTCCTTGTGTTTGTTTTTGTGAGTTAGCTTTGTGTTTGGGTCTTGAGAGGAGTGGCCTTGGGTGGGAACTTCTCCTGCGTAGGTGGCACGAGTCTGCTGGGTGTGGATAGTGTGGTTGGTGGGCTGCGCTCTTGATACTGTGCAGCCCAGTGCCCTCCAGCTGCTCTGCCCCAGGGCCGTTCCTGCTGTGGCGGCTGCATGAGCTGCAGGGGATATCCGAGGCCCCATGCAGGGAGCACCCTGGCGGGCCTGAGGGGTCCGTGGTAGGTACATGCCCAGTAGTATGTCTTTTTGCCTGTGCACCGATGTTACCTCGGTGGCCCTGCTTGGTGGCCCATCTTCAGAGAGTATGTGTGTAGTCACTGGTTAAGGGAACTGCCTTTTGGTGACACGCAGGGTCCTTCTGGGCCAGTGGCCCATGGACTTGCTGAGGTGGCAGCCCTGCTAGCTTGTGGGGAAACTGCTCCCCTCTGCTGTCAAGGTGGAGGTGGAATTTCAGTGCATTTACGTATTTAGATGTGAGTGAGGTCTATCTGAATTGGAATAGTAGCGTTGAGAGCTATGTTTCCAGGCCCCTCAACTTGTAGTTCATCTTCGTCCTTGGATCTCATGTTAGTCTCCTGTAAGGGAGCACGTAGGTGGTCTTGAGTTTTCATCCCTTCTTTTAACCCTGTGTCTTTTCATTGTAGTCCTTAAGAGCCTGTCCTTTTATTCTTAGAATTGAGAGCTATGTCCTTATTGCACTTTAAAAAATTTTTTTGTTATCATTAATCCACAATCACGCAAAGAACATTATGTTAACCAAGTACACCACGTCCCCAACAAAAACCCCATTACAGTAGCTGTCCATCAGCATAGTTGGATGCTGTAGACCCCTTCACCATGTCCCCCCAACACCCCGTTACAGTCGCTTTCCATCAGCGTGTAGTAAGATGCTGTAGAATCACTACTGGTCTTCTCTGTGTTGTACAGCCCTCCCCATGCTCCCCCCACCCACACATTATACATGCTGATCCTAATTCCCCTTTCTTTTTCCCCACATTTATCAAACCATTCCCACCCACCCTGCCTAGTTCCTTTCCCTTTGGTAGCTGTTAGTCCACTCTTGGGTTCTGTGAGTCTGCTGCTGTTTTTTTCCTTCAGTTTTTCTTTGTTGTTATACTCAACACATGAGTGAAATCATTTGGTACTTGTCTTTCTCCGCATGGCATTTTTCACTGAACATAATATTCTCTAGATCCATCCACGTTGTTCAAATGGTAGGATTTTTTTCTTCTTACGGCTGCTTACTGAACTTTTTAAACTAGATTTCTGTCTTCTCTTTTGTCTGTAGTTTCGCTATGTGCTTTCACCATTGCTCTCCTCGTTATTAGCAATAAATTTACGTTAATCAATATGTACCTATATCTATCTATACATCTGTCTGTCTGTCTATCTGTCTGTCTGTCTATCTATCTATCTATCTATCTATCTATCTATCTATCTATCTATCTATCTATCTTCCTATCATCTATCGATGATGTCTATCATCAATCTATGTACCTATCTATCTATCTTTCATCTGTCGTCTCTCTAGCTATCTATGAATCAATCATCTTTTTGTCTGCCCATCTATCCTTATGTACAGAACAGTTAACAACATCGCCTTTGTCACTTCCCTACATTATGCTTCCAAAAATCTTTCAAGGTAACTAGGCTGTAGAAAGAGCACTCGGTTCACTGAGATACTTCCAGGTCGAGTCAGCCACGTGTACCTACAAATCCAGTAAGTGGTTGAGCAGGGACTTGAACCTGTGTCTGTATCCTCTATTATCTTCTTCTCACTGGCTGACTCTATTTAGCCACATTCATTGACTAAGTGCTCCGTGAAGACCACAGGTATTGTTCCTCTGGGCCTGTTGTCCACAGAAAGAAAACTTGGTGCTTTGCTCACCACCATGTTTGAGGGACATCGGCGTGATCACCGCTGATAGGATGGAACGACAAATGAAAAGGAACACCAGTTGCTAGACAGGAGCAGTTGGGAGCAAAGAGTGTGTTGTGGAGTGACGTGTTTATTTCAGTGTCCAAACTTCCCTCTTTATATAGTTATTCCTTCTTTAAATTCGTGAACTTCATAAAACCCACTGATCTCAAAGGTGCAGACGTATACTTTTACAGCAATTCAATTGTTGAGTTGAGAGAAAATGAGAAAGACGTTGCTGTACCACTAAATCTATGGCTGGGCAATGCTGAAACCAAACAAAAAGAATTCACGTTGGCCAGATAGGGCTATTTTCTACTGACTGTCTCTGTGGACTCAAACAGAATCCATTCTAGGATTGTTTGTTTTTCAGTTTCACTGTGTTGGGTACCTGTACACACCCCTTCGGCTTTTAGATTGTCTGTGTCCTTGGATCTCAAGAGAGTCTCCTGTAAGTAAGGGAGCACGAAGTTGGTCTTGAGTTTTCATCCATTCTTTTAACCCTGTGTCATTTGGTTGGAGCACTCAAAGCCTGTCCTTTTATTCTGATGATTCAGAGATGTGCCCTTATTGCACTTAAAAAATTGTTTTTGTTATCATTAATCTACAATCACGTGTAGAACATTATGTTTCCTAGACTCCCCCCTTCACCAAGTCCCTCCCAAAAACCTCTTACAGTTGCTGTCAGTTAGCAGAGATGGATGCTGTAGACCCGTTCACGATGTACCCCCACACACACCCCATTACAGTCGCTGTCCTTCAGCGTGTAGTAAGATGCTGTAGAATATCTACTTGTCTTCTCTGTGTTGTACAGCACTCGCCATGCGACCCCGCCCTCACGCATTATACATGCTTATCCTAATTTCCCTTTTCTTTCTCCCCACCCTTATCCCTCCCTTCCCAACCTCCCTTCTCATTCTTTTTCCCTTTGGTAACTGTTACCCAACATTCGGGTTCTGTGAGTCTACTGCTGTTTTTTTTTTTTCAGTGTTTCTTTGTTGTTATACTCCACACATGAGTGAAATCATTTGGTACTTGTCTTTCTCCGCCTGGAATATTTCACTGAGCATACTACTGTCTCACTCCATCCACGTCATTGCAAATGGTAGCATTTGTTTTCTTCTTATGGTTGCAAACGGCAGTTTTTAAACTGGACTTCATTCTTCCTTTTAGTTTGTAGTTTCGCTATGTGCTTTCACCATTGCTTTTCTGGTTATGAGCAATACCTTTGTGTTTCACGATATGTACCTATGCTTGTGTATCTGTCTGTATTTCTAACTATCTATCAATCAATCAGTCATCTTTTTGTCTGAACATCTGTCCTTGTATGCCGAACAGTTAACAACATAGACTATGTCCCTTCGCTACGTTATGCTTCCAAAAATCTTGCAAGGTAACTAGGTCGTAAGGAGAGTCCTGGGTTCCCCGAGACACTTGCAGGTTGAGTCAGAAGTGTACCTACAAAACCGGGAAATGGTGGTGCAGGGACTTGTACTCGTGTCTCTGTCCTCTCTCCTCTTTTATCTCCTTCTCACTTGCTGACTGTATTTAGCCACATCATTGACTAAGGGCTCCCTGAAGACCACAAGAATCCTTCCTCTGGGCCTGATGTCGACAGAAAAGTAAACTTGCTGCTTGCTCACCACCATATTTGAGGAACATCTGCGTGATAAACCCTGAGAAGAGGGAGTGACAAATAAAAAGGAACACCACTTCCTAGACAGGAGCAGTTGGGATTAAAGAGTGTGTTGTGGAGTGAAGTGTTTATTTGAGTGTCCAAACTTCCCTCTTTATCTGGTTATTACTTCTTTACATTCGTGGACATCATAAACCCACTGATTTCAAAGGCCCAGACCCATATTATTACAGCAATTCAGTTGTTGAGTTGAGAGAAAATGAGAAGGATGTTGCTGCACCACTAAATCTATGTCTGGACACTGCTGATACCAAACAAAAAGCATTCACAGTGGCCAGATAGGGCTATTTTCTACTGACTGTCTCTGGGGACACACACAGAATCCATTTGATTGATTGTTTTTTGGATTCAATTGTGTTGGGTACCTCTCAGAACCCCTACGGCTTGTAGTTTGTCTGTGTACTTGGATCTCAAGTGGGTCTCCTGTAAGAGAGCACGTAGTTGTTCTTGAGTTTTCATCCCTTCTTTTAACCCTGTCTTTTGTTTGGAGCACTCAAAGCCTGTCCTTTAACACTGATGATTCAGAGCTGTGCCCTTATTGCACTTTAAAATTCATTTTTTGTTATCATTATTCTGCAATCACATGAAGAACATTATGTTTACTACGATCCCCCTTCACCAAGTCCGCCCCAAAACCTCTTACAGAATGTCTCCATCAGCATAGTTGGATTCTCTAGACTAATTCACCATGAACCCACACACACACCCTGTTACAGTCGCTGTCCATCAGCGTGTAGTAAGATGTTGTAGAATCTCTACTTTTCTTCTCTGTGTTGTACAGCACTCCCCATGCCCAACCGACCGCATGCATTATTCATTCTAATAATAATATCCCCTTTCTTTCTTCCTGCCCTTATCCCTCCCTTATCACCCACCCTGCCCAGTACTTTTCCCTTTGGTATCTGTTAGTCCACTCTCGGGTTCTGTGATTCTGCTGCTGTTTTTTCCATCAGTTTTTCTATGTTGTTGTACTCTACACATGAGTAAAATCATTTGGTACTTGTCTTTCTCCTCCTGGCCTATTTCACTGAGCATACTACCGTCTAACTCCATCCACATCATTGTAAATGGTAGGATTTGTTTTCTTCTTATGGCTGCTTACTGCACACTTTAAACTGGATTTCATTCTTCCTTTTTGTTTGTAGTATCACTATGTGTTTTCACCATTTATCTCCTGGTTATGAGCAATAGCTTTGTGTTAATCGATATGTATCTGTATCTATCTATCTATCTATCTATCTATCTATCTATCTATCTATCTATCTATCTGTCTGTCTGTCTGTCTGTCTACAACCTATCTACCTATGTATCTATCTGTCTGTCTATCTATCTATCTATCTATCTATCTATCTATCTATCTATCTGCCTATCTTTCATGACTATCATCTATCTATCAATCATCTGTCATCTATGTATCTATGAATCTACCATCTTTTTGTGTGCCCATCTATTCTTATGTACAGAACAGTTAACAACATAGCGTATGTCACTTTCCAACATTATGCTTCCAAAAACAGTGCAAGATGAGTAGGCTGTATTGAGAACACTGGGTTCACTGAGACAATTGCAGGTCGTGTCAGCATCGTGTCCTTACAAAACCAGTAAATGGTGGTGCAGGGATTGAACCCATCTCTCTGTCATCTGTCCTCTTTTCCCTCCTTCTCGATTGCTGACTGTATTTAGCCACATTCATTGACTAAGTGCTACCTAAGATCACAAGTTTCATTCCTCTGGGCCTCTTGTAGACAGTAAAGTATACTTGGTGCTTTGCTTACCACCATGTTTGAGGGACATCGGCGTGATCACCGCTGATAGGAGGAGGGTCAAATAAAAAGAACACCTATGTCTAGACAGGAGCATTTGGGAGCAAAGAGAATGTTGTGGAGTTACGTGTTTGTTTGAGTGTCCAAACTTACCACTTTAGGGGGTTATTACTTCTTTACATTTGTGAACATCATAAAACCCACTGATTTCAAAAGCCGAGACTCATATTATTACAGCAATTCAGTTGTTGAGGTGAGAAAAAATGAGAAGGACTTTGCTAAACCACTAAATCAATGGCTGGGCACTGCTGAAACCAAACAAAAAGAATTCACGGTGGCTAGATAGGGCTATTTTCTACTGGCTGTCTGTGGGGACTCAAACAGAATCCATTTGTTTGTTTGTTTGTTTGTTTCTCAGTTTCACTTGTGTAGGGTACCCGTTCCCGCCCCTTCAGCTTGTGGTTTGTGTCCTTGGATCTCAAGTGAGTATCCAGTAAGGGAGCACGTACGTGGTCTTGTGTTTTCATCCCTTATTCTAACCCTGTGTGTTTTGATTGGAGCACTCAAAGAATGTCCCTTTATTCTGATGATTCAGCGCTGTTCCCTTATTGCACTTAAAAATTTTTTTTGTTATCATTAATCTACAATCACGTGAAGAAATTTACGGTTACTAGGCTTCCCATTCAACATTCCGCATCTAAAACCTATTACAGTCGCTGCCCATCAGCGTGTAGTAATATTTTGTAGAATCCCTACTGTCCTGTCTGTGTTGTACAGTCCTCCCCATGCTACTCCCACCACACACATTATACACACTAATACTAATGCCCCCTTTCTTTCTCCCCACCCTTATCCCTCCTTCCCACCCAACCTGCCCAGTCCCTTTTCCTTTAGTAACTGTTTGCAAACTCGCGGGTTCTGTGAGTCTGCTGCTATTTTTTTCTTCAGATTTTCTTGTTTGTTATACTCCACACATGAGTGAAATCATTTGGTTCTTTTCTTTCTCCACCTGGCCTATTTCACTGAGCATAATACCCACTAGCTCCATCCACGTTGTTGCAAATGGTAGGATTTGTTTTCTTCTTATGGCTGATTACTGCACTTTTTAAACTGTATTTCTATCTTTTTTGTCTGTAGTTTCGCTATATGATTTCACCATTGCTCTCCTTGTTATGAGCAATAGCTTTGTTTTAATCAATATGTACTTTTATCTATCTATCTGTCTGTCTATCCATCTATCTATCTGTCTATCAATCAGTCAATCATATTTTTGTTTGCCCATCTGTCCTTTTGTACAAAACAGTTAACAAGATAGCCTGTGTCACTTCCTTACATTGTGCTTCCAAAAATCTTTCAAGCTAACTAGGCTGCAGGTAAAGCACTGGGTTCACCGAGACATTTGCAGGTAGAGTCAGCCGCATATTCCTACTAAACCAGGAAATTTTGCTGCAGGGTCTTGAACCAGTGTCTCTCTCCTCTCTCCTCTTTTATCTACTTCTCACTTGCTGACTGTATGTAGTCACATTCATTGACTAAGGGCTCCCTGAAGACCACAAGTATCCTTCCTCTGGGCCTGTTTTTGACAGAAAAGTAAACTTGGTGCTTTGCTCCTAACCGTGTTTGAGGGACATCGGCGTGATCACCACTGATAGGATGGAACAACAAATGAAAAGGAACACCAATTTCTAGACAGGAGCAGTTGGGTGCAAAGAGTGTGTTGTGGGGTAACGTGTTTATTTGAGTGTCCAAACTTCCCTCTTTATCTGGATATTGTTTCTTTACATTAATGAACATCATAAAACCCACTGATTTCAAAGGCCCAGATGCTTATTTTTTCACCAATTCAGTTGTTGAGGTGAGAGAAAATAAGAAGGACGTTACTGTACCACTAAATCTATGGCTGGGCAGTGCTGAAACCAAACAAAAAGAATTCACGGTGGCTTGATAGGGCTATTTTCTACTGACTATCTCTGGAGACACAAACAGAATCCATTTGTTCGATTGTTTGTTTTTCAGTTTCACTTGTGTTGAGTACCTGTTCCCACCACTTCGACTTGTAGTATGTCTGTGTCCTTGCATCTCAAGGGAGTCTCCTGTGAGGGATCACGTAGGTGGTTTTGAATATTCATCCCTACTTTTAAACCTGTGTCTTTTGTTTGGAGCACTCAAAGCCTGTTTCATTTTATTCTGATGATTCAGAGCTGTGCCCTTATTGCACTTAAAAAAATTTTTTATTATCATTAATCTACAATCACGTGAAGAACATTATGTTTACTTGGCACCCCCCTTCACCAAGGCACCCTTAGAAACCTCTTACAGATGCTGTCAATCAGCGGAGTTGGATGCTCTAGACCCCTTCACCATGAACCACCCCCCACACACCATTACAGTCGCAGTCCATTAGCGTGTAGTAAGATGCTGTAGAAACTTTACTTGTCTTCTCTGTGTTGTACAGCCCTATCCAAGCCCACCCGACCCCAAGCTTTATACATGCTAATCCTAATCTCCCATTTCTTTCTCCACACCCTCATCCTTCCCTTCCGAACCACCCTGCCCTGTCCCTTTCCCTTTGGTAACTGTTAGTCCGCTTTTGGGTTCTGTGAGTATGCTGCTGTTTTTTTCCTTCAGAGTTTCTTTGTTGTTATACTCCACACACGAGTGAAATCATTTGGTACTTGTCTTTCTCCACCTGGCCTATTTCACTTAGCATAATACCATCTTGCTCCATCCACATCATTGCAAATGGTAGGATTTATTTTCCTCTTATGACTGCTTACGGCAGTTTTTAAACTGGACTTAATTCTAACTGTCTGTTTGTAGTTTCGCTATGTGCTTTCACCATTGAACTCCTGTTTATGAGCAATAGCTTTATGTTAATCGATATGTATCTGAATCTATCTATCTGTCTGTCTGTCTATCTATCTATCAATCTCTCTATCTATCCTTCTATCTTTCCTTCTTTCTATCTATCTATCTCTCTATCTATCTATCTATCTATCTATCTATCTATCTATCTATCTATCTATCTATCTATCTATCTATCTATCTATCTATCTATCTATCTATCTTCCTGTCATCTATCTATCATGTCTATCATCTATCTATCTATCATCTGTCATCTATCTATCTATTTATGAATCAATCATCTTTTTTTCTTCTCATCTATCCTTATGTACAGAACAGTTAACAACATCGCCTATGTCACTTCCCTACATTATGCTTCCAAAAATCCTGCAAGGTAACTAGGCCGTAGGGAGAGCACTGGGTTCATTGAGACTCTTGCAGGTCTAGTCAGCCGCGTGTGCTTACAAAACCTGTTAATGTTGGTGCAGGGACAGGCACCCATATCTCTGTCCTCTATCCTCTTTTACCTGCTTCTCTCTTCAAGACAGTATTCAGCCACATTCATGGAATAAGTGCACCCTGAAGACCACAAGTATCCTTCCTCTTGGCCTGTTGAAGACAGAAAAATATACTTGGTGCTTTGCTATCCACCGAGTTTGAGGGACATCGACGTGAGCTCCGCTGATAGGAGGAGGGACAAATAAAAAGGAACACCTATTTCTAGACAGGAGCATTTGGCAGCAATGACAGTGTTGTGGAGTTACATGTTTGAGTGTCCAAACTTCCCTCTTTAGGTGGTTATTGCTTCTTTACATTCAAGAACACCATAAAACCCACTGATTTCAAAAGCCAAGACGCATATTATTACAGCAATTCAGTTGTTGAGGTGAGAAAACATGAGAAGGATGTTGCGGAACCACTAAATGTATGGTTGGGCACAGCTGAAACCAAACAAAAAGAATTCACGGTGCCTAGATAGGGCTATTTTCTACTGGCTCTCTCTGGGGACTCAAACAGAATCCATTTGTTTGTTTGTTTGTTTCTCAGTTTCACTTGGGTAGGGTCCCTGTACCTGCCCATTCTGCTTGTAGTTTGTCTGTGTCCTTGGATCCCAAGTGAATCTCGAGAATGGGAGCACGTAGGTGGTCTTGAGTTTTCATCCCTTCCTCTATCCCTGTGTCTTTGGATTGGAGAACTCAGAGCCTGTCCTTTTATTCTGACAATTGAGAGGTGTGTCATTATTGCACTTACAAAAATTTTTTTGTTATCATCAATCTACAAACACGCGAAGATCATTATGATCACCAAGTACACAAAGTCCCCCCCAAAAGCCCTGTTACAGTAACAGTCCATCATCGTAGTTGGATGCTGTACACCCATTCACCATTTCCCCCCCCACACACCCCATTACAGTCGCTGTCCATAGGCGTGTAGTAAGATGTTGCAGAAATAGTACTTCTCTTTTGTGTTGTACAGCCCTACCTATGCTCCCCCACCCCAGACATTATAAATGCTAATCCTAATGCCCCCTTTCTTTCTGCCCACCCTTTTCCCTACCTTCCCACCCTTCCTGCCCAGTCCCTTTCCCTTTGGTAACTGTTAGTCCACTGTCAGGTTCTGTTAGTCTGCTGCTGTTATTTTCCTTCAGTTTTTCTTTGTTGTTATACCCCACAAATGAATGAAATCATTTGGTACTTGTCTTTCTCCACCTGTCCTATTTCACTGAGCACAATACCCTCTAGTCCATCCACGTTATTGCAAATGATAGGATTTGTTATCTTTTATATCTGCTTAGTGCACTTTTAAACTTGATTTCATTCTTCTCTTTTGTTTGTAGTTTCGCTATGTGCTTTCACCATTGCTTTCCTGGTTATGAGCAATAGCTTTGTGTTAATCGATATGTACTTATATCTATCTGTCTGTCTATCTATATACCTATCTATCTATCTATCTATCTATCGATCAATCATCTTTTTCTCTCCCCATCTGTCCTTGTGTACAGAACAGTTAAATACATAGCCTAAGTCACATCCCTACATTATGCTTCGAATAATCTTGCAAGGTAACTAGGCCGTATTGACAGCACTGGGTTCGCCAAGGCACTTGAAGGTCAAGTCAGCCTTGTGAACCCACAAAACCAGGAAATTGTGGTGCAGGGACTTGAAACCGCGTATCCATCCTCTGTCCTCTTTCATCTCCTTCTAACTTGCTGTCTGTATTTAGCCAAATTCATTGACTATGTGCTCACTGAAGAACACAAGTATCATTCCTCTGGGCCTCTTGCTGAAAGAAAAGTAAACTTGTTGCTTTACTCACCACCATGTTTGAAGGACATCAGCGTGATCACTGCCAATAGGACGGAGGGTCAAATTAAAAGGAAAACCAATTTCTAGACAGGAGCAGTTGGGAGCTAAGAGTGTATTGTGGAGTGACGTGTTTATTTGAGTGTCCAAGCTTACCTCTTTAGCTGGTTATTATATCTTCACATTCCTGAACATCATAAAACCCACTGATTTCAAAGGCCCAGATGCTTATTATTACAGCAACTCAGTTGTTGAGGTGAGAGAAAATGAGAAGTATGTTGCTGCACCACTAAATCTATGGCTGGGAACTGCTGATACCAAACAAAAAGAACTCACGGTGGCCAGAAAGGGCTATTTTCTGCTGACTGTCTCTGGGGACTCAAACAGAATCCATTTGTTTGATTGTTTTTCAGTTGCACTCGTGTATGGTACTTGTCCACACACCTTCTTCTTGTAGATTGTCTGTGTCCTTGGATCTCAAGTGAGTCTCCTGTAAGTAAGCACGTAGTTGTCTTGAGTTTTCATCCCTTTTTTTAACCCGTGTCTTTTGTTTGCAGCACTCAGTGCCTGACCTTTTATTCTGATGATTCAGAACTGTGCACTTATTGCACTTAAAGAATTTTTTATCATTAATCTACAATCACGTGAAGAACATTATGTTTACTATGCTCCCCCCTTCACCAAGTCCCCCCGAAAAACCTCTTCAGTCACTGTCGATCAGCGTAGTTGTATGCTGTTGACCCCTTCAAAATGTCCCCCCCACAGACCCCATTACAGTCGCTGTCCATCAGTGAGTTGTAAGATGCTATATGATCTGTACTAGTCTTCTATGTGTTGTACAGTACTCCCCATGCACACCCGACCCCACGCATGATACATGCTAATCCAAATTACCACTATTCTTTCTCCCCACACTTATCCCTCCATTCAGACTCACCTTGCCTAGTCCTTTATCCTTTGGTAACTTTTACTGAACTCTCGGGTTCTGTGAGTCTGCTGCTTTTTTTTCCTTCAGTTTTTCTTTGTTTTTATACTACACACATGAGTGAAATCACTTGGTTTTTGTCTATCTCCGCCTAGCCTATTTCTCAGAACATACTACTGTCTAGCTCCATGCACGTCATTGCAAACAGTAGTATTTGTTTTCTTCTTATGGCTGCTTACTGCAATTTTAAACTGGATTTCATTCTTCCTTTTTGTTGTAGTTTAGCTATGTTATTCATCATTCAACTCCTGTTTATGAACAATAGCTTTCTGTCAATCGATATGTACCTGTATCTATCTATCTAATGGTCTGTCTATCTATCTATGTATCTATGTATCTATGGATCTATCTATCTATCTGTCTTCCTATCATCTATGATGTCTATCATCTTTCAATCTATGTACCTATCTATCTATCTTTCATCTGTCATCTCTCTACCTACCTATCTATGAATTAATCTTTTTTTTTGCATCCCATCTATCTTTATGTACAGAACAGTTAACATCATACCCTATGTCTCTTCCCTACATAATGCTTCCAGAAATCTTTCAAGTTAACTAAGCCATAAGTAGAGCACTGAGTTCACCGATACACTTTCAGGTAGTGTCAGCCGCGTGTGCTTACAAAACCAGTAAATGAAGGTGAAAGGACTTGAACCTGTATCTCTGTCCTCTGTCCTCTTATACTTCCTGCTCACTTGGTGACTTTATTTAGCCACATTCAGTGAGTAAGTGATCCCTGAAGACCACAAGTATCCTTCGTCTGGTCCGGTTGTCGACAGAAAAGTGTACTTGGTTCTTTGCACACCACCATGTTTGAGGGACATCGGCGTGATCACTGCTGATAGGTGCAGGGACAAATACAAAGGAACACCTATTTCTGGACAGGAGCAGTTGGGAACAAAGAGTGTGTTGTGGAGTGAAGTGTTTATTTGAGGGTCCAAACTTCCCTCCTTAGGTGGTTATTACTTCTTTACATTCGTGAACATCATAAAAAGCAATGATTTTAAAAGCCCAGACGCATATTGTTACAGCAATTCATTTGTTGATGTGAGAGGAAATAAGAAGGAACTTGGTGCACCACTAAATCTATGCCTGAGCACTGCTGAAACCAAACAAGAAGAATTCACGGTGGCTAGATAGGGCTATTTTCTACTGACTCCCTCTGGGGACTCAAACAGAATCAATTTGTTTGTTTGTTTCTCAGTTTCACTTGTATAGGGTACTGGTCCCCGCCCCTTCAGCTTGAAGTTTGTCTGTGTCCTTGGATCTCAAGTGAGTCTCCAGTAAGGGAGCACGTAGATGGTCTTGAGTTTTCATCAGTTCTTCTAACCCTGTGTCTTTTGATTGGAGCAATCAAAGCCTGTACTTTTATTCTGATATTTGAGAGCTGTGCTCTTACTGCACTTTGAAATTCTTTTTGTTCTCATTAATATACAATCACATGCAGAAAATTATGTTGTCCAGTCTACCCCCTTCACCATGTCCCCCCCAAATCCCAGTTACAGTCGCAGTCCGTCAGCATTTACTAAGATGCTGTAGAATCACTACATGTCTTATCTGTGTTGTACAGCCCTACCCATGACCTTCCACCCTTCATATATACCTGCTAATCCTAATGCCCCCATTCTTTTTCCCCGCCCTTTTTACTCCCTTCCCACATTCCCTCCCCTGTCCCTTTCTCTTTGGTAGCTGTTATTCCACTCTCGGGTTCTGTGAGTCTGCTGCTGTCTTTTCCTTCAGTTTTTCTTTGTTATCATACTCCACACATGAGTGAAATCATTTGGTACATGTATTTCTCCGCCTGGACTATTTGACTGAGCATAATCCCCTCGAGCTCCATCTACGTTATTTGCAAATGATAGGATTCGTTTTCTTCTTATGGCTGCTTACTGCACTTTTTAAACTGGATTTCATTCTTCTTTTTTGTTTGTAGTTTTGCAATGTGCTTTCACCATTGCTCTCCTTGTTTTGAGCAGTAGCTTTGTGCTAATCGATATGTACCTATATCTATCTATCTTTCTGTCTATCTTTTTATCAATCACTCAATCAATCATCCTTTTTTTCTGTCCATCTGTCCATGTGTGCAGAACAGTTAACCATATACCCTATATCACTTTCATACACTATGCTCCCCAAAATCCTGCAAAGTATCTAGGCTGCAGAGGGAGCACTGGGTTCACCGAGACACTTGCAGTTCGAGTCGGCCGCGTGTACCTACAAAACCAGGAAATGGTTGTGCCGGGACTTGAACCCGTGTCTCTATCCTCTGTCCTCTTTCATCTCCTTATAACTTGCTCTCTGTATTTAGCCACATTCATTGACTAAGTGCTCCCTGAAGACCACAAGTATCATTCCTCTGGGCCTGTTGTCGACGGTAAAGTAAACTTGTTGCTTTTCTCACCACCATGTTTGAGGGACATCGGCGTGATCACTGCTGATAGGTGGAGGGACAAATATAAAGGAACACCTATTTCTGGACAGGAGCAGTTGGGAACAAAGTGTGTGTTTTGGAGTGAAGTGTTTATGTGAGGGTCCAAACTTCCCTCTTTAGGTGGTTATTACTTCTTTACATTCGTGAACATCATAAAAAGAAATTATTTTAGAAGCCCAGATGCATATTAATACATCAATTCATTTGTTGAGGTGAGAGGAAATGAGAAAGAAGTTGCTTCACCACTAAATCTATGCCTGAGCACTGCTGAAAAAAAAACAAAAAGAATTCACGGTGGCAAATTGAGCTATTTTCTACTGACTCTCTCTGGGGACTCAAACCGAATCCATTTATTTGTTTGTTTCTCAGTTTTACTTGTATAGGGTACCTGTACCCGCCCCTTCGGCTTGTAATTTGTCTGTTTCCTTGGATCTCAAGTGTCTCTCCTTTAAGGGAGCCCTTAAATGATCTTGACTGTAAGATAACTTTGTTTAGTCTGATGCTTTACTATCTACCTACCTACCTATCTCTTTGTCTATCTTTTTAATGTATCTACCTATCTACCTATCTGTCATCTGTCTATGTTCTACATCTATCTACTGTCATCTGTGTGTCAGTCTAATTACTCTATCATCTATATGTGTGCATGTCCATCCTGTCTATGTATCTGCCATCTGTCTATGCATCTGTTTTCTCACTTTTGTCATCGATCTGTCACTAGGTGCACTTTGATCCCTCTGTGTCCTTCTCAGTCTCAATTCCTTGTGTTTTTTTTATGTGAGTTAGCTGTGTGTTTGTGTATTGAGAGGAGTGGCCTTGGGTGAGAACTTCTCCTGTCTAGGTGGCACGAGTCTGCTGGGTGTGGAAGGTTTGGTTGACGTGCTGGGCTCTTGAACCTCTGCAGGCCAAGGCCATCCGGCCTTCTGTCCCTGGGCCTTTCCTGCTCTGGCGGCTGCATGATCTGTGAGGCATATCTGAAGCCCCACGCAGGGAGCACTCTGGCTGTCCTGCGGAGTCCGATGCAGGTGCATGCCCAGTTGTAGGTCTTTTTGCCTGTGCACCGATGTTACCTAGGCCGCCCTGCTTGTTGGTCCATCTCAAGAGAGCATGTGTGTAATCACTGGTTAAGGGAACTGACCTTTGGTGACACGCGGGACACTTGTGCTCCAGTGGCACATGGGCTTGCTGATGTGACAGGCCAGGTAGCTTGTGGGGAAACTGCTCCCCTATGCTGTCAAGGTGGGGTAGGAGTTTCAGTGCATTTAGGCATTTAGATGTGAGAGAGGTCTATCTGAAATAGAATACTAGCGTTGAGAGCTATGTTTCCATTCGTATGAAAAGGGCGCTGAGCATAAAGTGTTGGGTGATGGTGGCAGGAATTCTAGGAATGTTTATGTCCCCGCACTTATTTATTTTCTGTTAAGGGAGGTGATTCTGAAGTAACTTTTTACTCACGGATGAAGGTGGTGCATAAGGTCATCCCATGTCAGCCATGGTGAGATGAAGTGCTATAGTGGATTTAAAGCCTGTACACCTTGGCCTGATACATAGGAGTCACCGTGTTAGCTCTTTGCTGCTCTCCTGTCCTGGCTTATTACCTTAGCTAACTTGATGGTTCAGAGTGGTCCCAGCAACATTTCCATCGAGATCTTTCTAAAATTCCCTAGAAACACTTGGCAAAGATATCCCCAGAGGGTAGTGGATAATTTTACTCTTTCTGGTCATAGTTTGCAAGACGTTTGCCCTATCCTGCGTTCCTTTGTTACATTTGCATCTCCTGTGATTTTTAGACCGATAGGGGCAGTGGTGTACACACACACATGCACACGCACAGACACACACACACACACACACACACATGACTGAGAGTTATCGGAGACCCCAGTTATTGGAAACTGCAGCCCACACTTTAAAAAAGAAACGTGCATAAGTTGTGCTCCTGGTGTTCCCCCCATAGAGAATAGACTTCAAAGTGCAGAGGTTGTTGGGCACAGATACCTATGCAGACACCTAAGCACAGATATCTATGCATATTCTCTCTCCATCCATCCTCTAAGTATATCTCTCTTTACCTACATATCTGTTTCGTCTACTCAAGCTGATTACCAGAGTGTCATTTAGAGGGGGCTTCATCCATAGACACTGATTTCTCGCCATTCTGGAAGCAGAATTCCAAGACCAAGGCAGTTTCAATTCCTGATGAGGTCCCTTCCTCTGGCTTGCATACAGCCACATCCCTGCTGTGTCCTCACAGGGTCGAGGGAGAATGCTCTGTCCTATGACCCTCTTAATAGGACTGATTGCGTAATGGCAGCTCCACCCACAACCTCATGATATCTTCCGAACTTAATTACCACTAATGGCCCCACCTCCACATACCATGAGAGTGTGGGTTAGGGTTTCAACCCTGACTCAATTCAAATATGAACTTTGTGGGTTTGTGTGTGTGTGTGTTTGTGTGGTGGGGCAGGGCTTTAGGAGGAGCGGAAGATGGTGAATTGAGGGACCAAAAATTCAGTCCATAACTCTGTATCTATCGTCTATCTCTTGTCTATCTAATCTATCGATATCTATCATCTATCTGTCTAATCTTACCTACCTATATCATCTATTCTATCTAGTCTATCATCTGTCATCTATATATATCTTATCTGTCTGTCATCACTCAATATATTCATCTAATCTATGAATATCTATCATCTATCTAATGTATCTATTTCTAATCTATCATCTGTCACCTGTCATCTATCTGTCATGTACCTGTCGTCACCTTTTTGTCTACCCATCTATCCTTATGTACAAAACAGTGTAAGATAATTCTAGCTGAAATAAGCAGGTGAAGAGAGGCAACTAAGTTCCCGGTAGTTTATATGAATGCAAACACCCGGGTGAGATTTCCCTAGTCTATAGAAATGGAGGCTGGGGAATTCACACGTAAGTAGACAGGGAGCGAGATTTTAAAGAGGTAGGGGGAGGCATAGCTTAGATTTACAGCAATGCGTGGTTTGGCTAGCCCAAGGCATATTTTTCAGTTTGGGACGGGGCAACAGCCAGGAACTTCAGCACATTATCAGTGTCCCATGTGGGAGGGGGCAGCAGCTGGAGACATTGGCACATTGTCAGTGTCCGACGTGCTTGCTCCTCCCATCAGTGACCCCAGCCTTACAGTTAACAACACGGCTATCTACCATGGCTATCCATCCATCCATCCATCCATCCATCCGTCCGTCCGTCCGTCCGTCCGTCCGTCCGTCCGTCCGTCCGTCATCTATTTATTCAATCTACCTATACCTATCATCTATCCTATCTAATCTATCATTTATCTATCTGTCTATCTGTGCTATCTACCATCATTTTTGTCTACCCAACTATCCTTACGTACAGAACAGTTCACAAGATGGCTTATATGTCACTTCCCTACTTATGTTTCCAAAAGCCTGAAAGGTAACTCGGCCCTAGAGACAGACAACACTAGGTTCATTGAGACATTTGAACGTCAAGTCAACAGCATGTGACTACAAAACTATTAAATGGTGGTGCGGGGGCCTAGTCTGGGGCTGGGGGCCTTTGTATGAGCCTTTCCCGAGGGCGTTGGAGTGCCCATTGGGTCCGAGGCTCACTTATGGACAGGGGCGAGGCCGTCGTATGTGCCTCCCACAGCATCGTATGGGTCCAGATGAGACCAGATGATGACTGCCCTTGCGTTGCTTGTCTGGGGTGCACAGTAGGCCAGCGGTGGTGCTGCCCATGACCTCGTGCGTGGCCGGGGCGGGCACAAAGATGATAGCCAGCGATGGTGGCGTCGTGTCCATCATTTCGCCCTGAGCGTCAGAGCCAGCCATTGGGCCGGTGCTTGTGCTGCCCAAGGCCTTGTCTGTTGGCTGACTCTTTATGGCGGTTTTGCAGAGGCAGGACACCACGAGGCGGGCTGGTAGTGGTGCCCGTGTGCCCTGAAGAGGAGGTGCTCGTCTAGGTGGTCTCTCTCCAGCATCTGCTGAGAGACTAGGATGGTCCAGAGGCCCAGGAATGCTCCCCGTGGAAGTGGGAACTCTGCTGTGAAAATTGGGAAATGCCAGCTGCTAAAGGCACAGGATCCCGGTGGAACAGCCTGTGACCAGGGTAGCGGGCAGGTGCAGGGTGCTCCCTGGCAGGAGGGGTAGGGGGCAGCGACCCGGGGACGGGAAGGACCACCGGGTGACGAAGGTGGTGCTGGGGAGTCGGCGGGCATTGTGCGGTACGAAACTTAGTAAGGATGAAACTGTGCACACGGAAAAATTGGTTATGGCGTGCGCCAAACGATCAGAGGAAATTGTGT